>NC_068913.1:41171590-41474621 GCF_023091745.1 Budorcas taxicolor | reverse complement strand
ACCATCTAGCTTATTTCAAATAAAGAAACAAGCAAACAACAAAAAAAGTGGAAGTGGTTCATGCATAATAAATCCCTGCTGTGCTATGCTGTGTTTTCATGACTAATTTCTTCACTAACCACGGCTTTGCAGCCCACAACTTTAAAACACCAGGAGTTCTTTATAAAAACATGGGCTTACTGTTAGGGTTGTGCTTTTTCCTGTCCACAGACTCCCCAGTGACTTGTTAACTGTCCAAACATAAATGTCTTCAAAAGACTATGGAAAATGCAGTTGTAAGATATTTTTGGAACCATAAGGGAACCTTCCTATTATAGAGTCAAAAACTAAAATAACAGTAAAGAATAAATTATTACCCTAAGAATTGATTTGATACCTTTAATTTCTCTTCACAGAAATATCAGTTTTGCTAGAAACATTGAGGAATTATCTAGTCATTTCCCATGATTAAACCAAATGACAAACCATCTCAGTTAAAATGTCTGAGTGATTTACCTGAGGCTAAGAACAGAATTTGAAATAAGTAATTGAACTAGTACTTGTTTTACCTCATATCTGCTTTATGACTACTTAAAAAAAAAAAAATCTCCAGTCCCAAATACTTGTGTAACATTTTCTACTTTCTTCATTTTCTGTTAGCTCCACTAGATATTGTTAACATCTCTTGAATATTTTCGATTTTACAGGAAAAAAAAAAAATCTCTTTGTTTCAAGTGAAATCTAGTTCTTTAGCAGTGAGGTCCTGGTCAAAACCAGGAATCTTCTCTGTCAAGCTTCTCTATTCCCAAGACCAGAACCAAGGTTGTTCTCAAATTTCAGATAAATATCTTGAAGTTTGTAATTTGTTTTTCTCCTTTAACATTCTCCATGATTCAAGCACAACCTCTTCTTTCCTTTGTCACGGCCTGGGAATCTCTTCAGGAGTCTGCTGATTGTGCAAATAAGCAGCAGGGTTGAACCAAGGTACTGACTGAATAAGTAATGAATGCAGATTTTTAAAGTGTCGATTAATGGGGGAAAAAAAGCAAGCAAATGGCTTGAATTACCTCACTTCTTTGTCCCTTTTCTTTAGCATTCACAGATGATATATTAAGACACTTTTTCAAGCTTCAATATTGTTGGCATTTGCTTTGCTCCTACTTCTTGCTGGGAGAATTGCACACCATCCACCTTTAGAAACTTAGTTCTGTGAGCATGCTATTTTATGTTATTCTTTCCTTTCTTACTCATTGCTAATTGCAGCAGAGTTAGACAGCGGGTACCCAGTCCTTTGGCTTGGTGGAGGCAATCTGTTTCTTCCCCTGATAGCTTGGAATGAGGGCAAGGGTGTGATAAGGGTGTGGTTGCTTGTGCTGGAGCTAAGAGGAAAATCACATATTAATGATCTCATTCATAACTGTTTGTCCCCACTGTGTTCCTGTTGTTTGCATTCCTCTATTTCAGCCCTTATGGATATTTTGAACTTATAGCTTGTGTTTTGCATGTGTGTGAGTGCTAAGTTATTTCAGTCATGTCTGAGTCATGTCTGACTCTTTGTGACCCTACGACTGTAGCCCGCCAGGTTCCTCTGCCGATGGGACCCTCCAGGCAAGAATACTAGAATGGGTTGTCATTTCCTTTCCCAGGGATCTTCCTGGAGCAGGGATGGATCCTGCATCTCCTGCATTGGCGGGCTGGTTCTTTACCACTAGTGCCAGCTGGGAAGCTCAGTTTGCATTTTATATTGTTTATTTCTGCTTCCTTACAACGGAAGAGACCTTGCTAGGTGCTGTGGTTTACTCATTTTGTATCCTATTCTGTTTAAAATAGTGGACTATTAAATAAAGTATGAATTGAACAATCTTTCTGCTTTTTTAAAAATTATATTTTTGTCCTCTTTTATTCAGTTCTTTTGTTCACCCTAAGATGTATTACAATGATCTTGTAACTTAATTCAATTATGTGTATTTATAATACTTTTAAAGATAATGAAGACCAGTTTAAAATTTGAACATGTGTTCTGCCAGCCATTGCTTCTAGCTCTGAAACCCAATTGTATGATATCTAATCTATCAATGATGAAAACATGAAACAAAAATTCTCTGTGAAATATTATTTATACCCTCAGGACAGGGCATTGATTCATGGTATTTACTTTTTAATATATTTCCACAACTTTGTATACCAACCTAATAACCTAATAGTTTTATAAAACTAACTAATAACCTAATAGTTTTACAAAACTAACTACTAACTATTAGGTTATAACTATTAGGTAATAACTATTAGATTATTAGGTTGGTATACAAAGTTTTGGAAATATACTAAAAAGTAAATACCATGAATCAATGCCCTGACCTAAAGGTATAAATAATATTTCACAGAGAATTTTTGTTTCATGTTTTCATCATTGATAGATTAGTTTTATAGTTTAGATAGTGTTTATTAGTTTAGAATCACTATACAATATTGAGATGTGATCAAAATTACTCTAAAGTTCAAGTAAACCAGAAATAAAAAGTGCCATATAATATCTCAGTCTAGTACTGTCTCATAGGAGATATTTTATATGATAAAAATATACTATACATATTAAGAAAAATAATTTACTTAAAATTACTTTTTTTTTTTTCCACAGAAGTCTCTTTTAAGATTATTTCCACAAAACACTTAATGGTAGATAGTTTTGTGTGAAAATACAGCATGGAAATAAATGTTTAGATGTGTAAATACTTACATTATTTCATAAATTTATTTATTTCAAATTACTTAAAAAAAGGATAGTGTGTTCCAAAATACTTTTTTATTATCTTCTATGGTAAGTACTATTCTATGACATGAGGATATAGCAGTTAAAAACAGACAAAATTCCCCACCCTCACAGAACTTTACATCCTAGAAAGAAAAGAAAATGCAGTTAATACATAAGTATAGTACTAATGACTCTGGAGAAAATTTAAAGCAGAAATTCGGAGACTGTGATGCCACAATTTCAAATAGCAAAGTGAGTGGGCTCACAGAGAAGAAAGGATCTGTAAAAGGAGAGGTGAGGTACTATGTAACCATTTGGGGAAGAGCAGAGAAGGCAATGGCACCCCGCTCCAGTACTCTTGCCTGGAAAATCCCATGGATGGAGGAGCCTGGTGGGCTGCAGTCCATGGGGTCACTAAGAGTCGGACACGACTGAGCGACTTCATTTTCCCTTTTCAGTTTCATGCATTGGAGAAGGGAATGGTAACCCACTCCAGTGTTCTTGCCTGGAGAATCCCAGGGACAAGGGAGCCTGGTGGGCTGCCATCTATGGGGTCGCACAGCGTTAGACACTACTCAAACAACTTAGCAGGAGCAGCAGTCAAAAGCCCTAAAGTCTTGTGCTTGCGGATTTAAAAGAACAGAAATGAGACAAGAGCATTTGGAGTTGAGTAAGTTAACAGGAAGAGCACACAGGAGACTGAAAGGTGATGGTGACTTGGAAGAGGTTGTTAGCAGTGGAGGTGGCGAGGTGGGTATTGCCCTATTATGGATATACATTTGACCCTTGAACAACAAGTGTTTTATCTGCTCAGGTCCACTTATACTAGGATTTCTTTCATTAAATATATACTATATTACTCTAGGATCTGTGGTTGTTTGAACCCAGGGATGCAAAACTGGCGGTAAGAGGGCCAGCTGTAAAGTTATATTTAGATTTTCAACAGTGCCTAAGGTGGTGCCCCTATGCCCAAAGCTGTTCAAGGATTAATTCAACTTTGAAGTTCTACCTGACAGGATTTACTGATAATTAGGTGGAAATTGTGAGAAAGAGAGAGAAATTCAGGGTGACCAGGATTTTGGTAGAGAAACTGGATTATTTATCTGTGTGTTGTTGTTCAGTCACCCAGCTGTGTCTGACTCTTTACAGCCCCAAGGACTGCTGCACCCCAGGCCTCCCTGTCCTCACCATCTCCCAGAGTTTGCCCAAGTTCATGTCCATTGCATTGGTAATGCTGTCCAGCCATCTCATCCTCTGACATTTTCTCCTGCTCTCAATCTTTTCCAGCGTCAGGGTCTTTTCCAATGAGTCAGCTGTTCACATCAGGTGACCAAAATATTAGAGCTTCAGCTTCATCATCAGTCTTTTCGATGAGTATTCAGAGTTGATTTCCTTTAAGATTGACTGGTTTGATTTATGTCTGTAATAATGAGTAAAATACAATTGAGGTCTAACTTTATGTATTTTTATTGTTCCATTGAATTTATGGAAATTCTGACTAAAGGTATCAGAAAAAATTAGTAATAAGATGAAATAACTTCTTTGGCATTATATGATATTTCCCTTTATTACTCATGACTTTGTAATATTTAAGTTATGTTTGGTTTATCTTTTCTTTCCTGCTTTGAAATTTTGTTTGTTGTACAACTTTTCAAATTCTCAATTTAAAAATTTCACTGTTCTATACTATCATTGATTCACCATTTATCTGACTGAAATAGGTCAGAGTGTTCAAGTTAAGGTTAAACTAGTATGACCACTATGGGGTACCTGGGAATCTAAATTGAAACACATTTATTAATAAGCATTTATAACTCATGTTGTACTCATTTTTAAATATTTAATCCTCATTATTCACATCCATGTTTTGTAGTAGATAAAACGTTCCCTCATTTAAAGTGTAGAAAATGGAGTCCATATAAGTTACTGCATCCAGGGCTATGCAGGTGTTAAATTGTGAACTAGTGTGGAAATAAGAAGTAGAGAAATCTTTCAAGTCGATGTTATTGATACACAAACCCAAAGTGCTCTGTTCACTACTTAGGTAGTCACTGTCTGTCTTCCAGAGTGCAAAGCAATAGAGCACAGGAACAGTAATTGACAAATCATTTTAATTTGCTGGTAAGATGAATAGCTACATGTTTAACATAATTAAATTTTAGATACCATGTCCCTAGATCACTTTTACCAATTGATATATAAATTATGCAATTTCTTGGCAGTCTTCCATTTCTCATTTATGACTTACAATTTCATGTGAAAACAGTGCTAGACTTATAATCAGGGGACCTGGTTTCAATCCCAGTTCTACAATTTGCTGGATTTGTGATATTGAATAAATGTTATATATTCTGTGTCTCATTTCCTCATTAGTAAAATGGAAAAAATAAAAAAAATTTGTTTGTTTCATAATTTGTCATGGAGATCAAATAGAATAGATTATGTGAAAAACTTTGGAAAGTTAAAAACTTCTATTGTTAATCTGTAGAATATTAAAAAAAGGCCATTGAATTTTCCCTGGGGACTTAAAATATTTTGTGGAGCTATATTAATTTCTGATATTTCCAGTTTCTAGCACAACTACATCATGCAACTTTGGCCTGATTTCCTCCTCCAGGTGTAGCTATTCTTTGCTGGTTACTTAAATTTTTAAAGTTGAAGTCTCAGAAAAACCTTTTGCCTTAATGAGATTTGGCTTCCAATTGCCTCTCAGAAAAAGAATTTCCTGTCAGGAAATGACTCACAAATTTATTTAATTTTATTTAGAATTTACCTGCCTGAAAATTCTGCTGTCTCTGTTCACTGAGAGAGCTGAGTCCTTGTCCAGGCTATTCACTATCAGAGTTCAGTGACTTTTGTAGTTTGCTTTATCCTTGTAGGTTGCATTTTCTTAACTTCCAAAAGTAATCACTAATAAAAGTAATTCTCACACTGTGTCAATACATCTTTAGAGTGTCATGTTTAACTGAGGTAGGAAGGAAATAATTTGTTATTAATCAGAATCTACTAATTTTTGGAAATAATTTACTTTTATTCTTCAAATAAATTAGAAAATTTTCTGTTTGTTTACCTTCTGGTAAGTCGCTTCAGTCGTGTTCGACTCTGTGCGACCCCATAGACAGCAGCCCAGCAGGCTCCCCCGTCCCTGGGATTCTCCAGGCAAGAACACTGGAGTGGGTTGCCATTTCCTTCTCCAGTGCATGAAAGTGAAAAGTGAAAGGGAAGTCGCTCAGTCATGTCTGACTCTTAGTGACCCTATGGACTGCAGCCCACCAGGCTCCTCCATCCATGGGATTTTCCAGGCAAGAGTACTAAAATGGTTCCCAAATGTGGTGTACAAAATGTTACATCTATATATGTGTATTGCAGTGGAAAAATATGAGACTCACTGGTTTAGAAAAATGACTTCTCAATACTATGACTCTTAATTTAAATTTTTGAAATATTTTTAATCTAAAACATTCATTTCTTAGGGCACCTAAAAGCATCAAAGTATAAGTGATATCTGAATATTGGTTGTGGTGAAATGGGAATTATTAGAAGATAAGTGGTACCTACGTGCCCCATGCAGGCTGAGTGAATGTCAGGTATGATTATAGACACGAAAGCACAGACTGGAAGGAACATGGCAGAGAGGGATTTGTTCAGTTGTTCAGTCATGTCTGAACCTTTGTGACCCCATGGACTACAGCACAGAGGATTCCCTGTCCTTCACCATCTCCAGGAGATTACTCAAACTCATGTCTATTGAGTCAGTGATGCCATCCAACTATCTCCTCCTCTGCCATGCCCTTTTCCACTTGCCTGCAGTCTTTCCCAGCATCAAGGTCTTTTCCAATGAGTTGGCTCTTCACATCAGATAGCCAAAGTATTGGAGCTTCAGCCTCAGCATCAGTCCTTCCAATGATTATTCAGGGATGATTTCCTTTAGGAATTGACTGATTTGATCTCCTTGCTGTCTAAGGGACACTCAAGAGTCTTCTCCAGCACTACAGCTTGAAGGCATCAATTCTTCATTACCCTGCCTTCTTTATTGTTCAGGCCTCACATGACTACTGGAAAAATCATAGTTTTGACTATACAGATGTTTGTTGGCAAAGAATATCTCTGCCTTTTAATATGCAGTCTGGGTTTGTCATAGCTTTTCTTCCAAGGAGCAAGTGTCTTTTAATTTCTGTCTGCAGTCACCATCCACAGAGATTTTGGAGCCCAAGAAAATAAAGTCTTTATCTCCATTGTTTCCATTGTTTCCCCATCTATTTGCCATGAAGTGTTGGGTTCGGATGCTTTGATCTTAGTTTTTGAATGTTGAGTTTTAAGCCAACTTTTTCACTCTCCTCTTTCACCTTCATCAAGAGGTTCTTTAGTTCCTCTTTGTCTGTGCCACAATGGTAGTGTCATCTGCATATCTAAGGTTATTGATATTTCTCCCAGCAATCTTGATTCCAGGTTGTCCTTCATCCAGCCCAGTGTTTCTCATAATGCACTCTGCATATAAGTTAAATAAGCAGGGTGGCAATATATAGCCTTAACGTACTCCTTTCTCAATTTTTAAACAGTCCATTGTTCCATGTCCACTTCTAACTGTTGCTTCTTGACCTGCGTACAGGTTTCTCAGAAGGCAGGTAGGGTGGTCTGGTATTCACATCTGTTTTCTGTGGAAAGAATTTTCCACAGTTTGTTGTGATTCACAACACACAGATTTGACACAGTCAAAGTCTTTAACATAGGCAATGAACAATAAGTAGATTTTTTTTTTCTGGAATTCTCTTGCTTTTTTCTATGATCTGATGGATGTTGGCAATTTGAGAACCCCTAGGGAATTTTACTTTGAAGGCCAGTGGAATTAGATTATAGAACTTCCACAGGACTGGGGAAACAGGATTCTTGAAGAGCATAAACAAAACCATTTGTGTATCAGGATCCAGGAGAAAGGAGCAGTGACTCCACAAGAGATTGAGCCAGACTTACCTGTGAGTGTTTGAAAGTTTCTGCTGGAGGTGTGGACGGAGAGTGGCCTAAAGAGGTCAGGAAACTGGCTGCCATGGTACTGGGAGGCATGGTGTGCTGGTGTAAGTCCTTGGAGTTGATCATCATTACCCATTTGTGGTGTAAGATGGCATGTGCTCAGCTTCTCCTGTGAGAACTCCAAAACTACAACTCACTGCTGAACAACCATCTACTGAAGAATGTTGGATCCCAACAACAAAAAAGATACCCCATGTCCAAGCACAAAGGTGAAGCCCCAACAAGATGGTAGGAGGGGCGAAATTGCCTTTAAAATCAAAACCTATACTGGCCAGAGATGCTCAGAGGGCTCAAACAAACCTTGTGCACACCAGGACCCAGAGACCCCACAGAGACTGACAAAGAACTGTGTGTGAGTGTCTCCTGTGGAGGTATGGGTCAGCAGTGGACTGCCTCAGGGGCAGGTGCTCTCGGTGCAGCAGACTTGGGTAGGGTGTGGCACACTAGGATATGGCATAAACCCTCTTGGAGGAAGTCACCCTTAACCCCATCATAGAGCTCCCAGAACTTACACAGGACTGGGGAAAGAGACTCTTAGAGGGCACAAACAGAACATTGTGCGCAACAGGACCCAGAAGAAAGGAGGAGTGACCCCACAAAAGACTGACCCAGACTTGCCTGTGAGTGTCCAGAAGTCTCCAGTGGAGGCGTAAGTTGGTGATGGCTTGCTGCATGGTTGGCAGTACTGAGTGTAACAGTGCCTGCACGGGACCATTTGAGGAGGTCACCATTATCTTCATTACTTCCACCATGGTCCCAGGTAAACAATAGGGAGGGTACACAGCTCCACCCATCAACAGAAAATTGAATTAAAGATTTACTGAGCACCGCCCCCCACCATCAGAACAAGCCCCAGTTTGCCCCTCAGTCAGTCTCTCCTATCAGAAAGCTTCAATAAGCCTCTTATGCTTCTCCATCAGAGGGCAGACAGACATAAACCACAATCACAGAAAACTAACCAAACTGATCACATGGACCACAGCCTCATCTAACTCAATGAAATTATGAGTCAGGCCCTGTAGGGACACCCAAGAGGGATGGGTCATGGTGGAGAGTTCTGACAAAATGTAGTCCACTGGAGAAGGGAATGGCAAAACACTTCAATTCTCTAGCCTTGAGAACTGCATGAACAACATGAAAAGGCAAAAAGATAAGACACTGAAGATAAACTCACAAGATCAGTAGGTGCCCAATATGCTTCACCAGGAGATCAGTGGAGAAATAATTACAGAAAGAATGAAGAGATGGAGCCAAAGCAAAAACAACACCCAGTTTGGACGTGACTGGTAATAGAAGTAAAGTCAGATGCTGTAAAGAGCAATACTGCATAGGAACCTGCAATGCTAGGTCCATCAGTTCAGTTGAGTCGCTCAATCGTGCCCGACTCTTTGCGACCCCATGAATCTCAGCATGCCAGGCCTCCCTGTCCATCACCAACTCCCAGAGTTCACACAAACTCATGTCCATCGAGTCAGTGATGCCATCCAGCCATCTCATCCTCTGTCGTCCCCTTCTCCTCCTGCCCTCAATCGCTCCCAGCATCAGAGTCTTTTCCAATGAGTCAACTCTTTGCATGAGGTGGCCAAAGTACTGGCGTTTCAAATTTAGCATCAGTCCTTCCAATGAACACACAGGATTGATCTCCTTTATAATGGACTGGTTAGATCTCCTTGCAGTCCCTGGGACTCTCAAGAGTCTTCTCCAACACCACAGTTCAAAAGCATCAATTCTTCGGCGCTCAGCTTTCTTCACAGTCCAACTCTCACATCCATTGATGATCAGTGGAAAAGCCATAGCCTTGACTAGATGGACCTTTGTTGGGCAAGTAATGTCTCTGCTTTGGAATATGCTATCTAGGTTGGTCATAACTTTCCTTCCAAGGAGTAAGTGTCTTTTAATTTCATGGCTGCAATCACCATCTGCAGTGATTTTGAAGCACCCAAAAATAAAGTCTGACACTGTTTCCACTGTTTCCCCATCTATTTTCTATGAAGTGATGGGACCAGATGCCATAATCTTAGTTTTCTGATAAGCCAACTTTTTCACTCTACTCTTTCACTTTCATCAAGAGGCTTTTTAGTTCCTCTTCAATTTCTGCTTTAAGGCTGGTATCATCTACATATCTGAGGTTATTGGTATTTCTCCTGGCAATCTTGATTTCCGCTTGTGCTTCTTCCAGTCCAGTGTTTCTTAGATGTACTCTGCATATAAGTTAAATAAGAAGGGTGACAATATACAGCCTTGGCGTACTCCTTTTCCTATTTGGAACCAGTCTGTTGTTCCCTGTCCAGTTCTAACTGTTGCTTCCTGACCTGCATACAGGTTTCTCAAGAGGTCAGGTGGTCTGGTATTCCCATCTCTTTCAGAATTTTCCACAGTTTATTCTGATCCACATAGTCAAAGGCATTGGCATAGTCAATAAAGCAGAAATAGATATTTTTCTGGAACTCTCTTGCTTTTTCGATGATCCAGTGGATGTTGGCAATTTGATCTCTGGTTCCTCTGCCTTTTCTAAAACCAGCTTGGATATCTGGAAGTTCATGGTTCACATATTGCTGAAGCCTGGCTTGGAGAATTTTGAGCATTACTTTACTAGCATGTGAGATGAGTGCAATTGTGTGGTAGTTTGAGCATTCTTTGGCATTGCCCTTCTTTGGGATTGGAATGAAAACTGACCTTTTCCAGTCCTTGGCCACTGCTGAGTTTTCCAAATTTGCTGGCATATTGAGTGCAGCACTTTCACAGCATCATCTTTCAGGATTTGAAATAGCTCCACTGGAATTCCATCACCTCCACTAGCTTTGTTCATAGTGATGCTTTCTAAGGCCCACTTGACTTCACGTTCCAGGATGTCTGGCTCTAGGTGAGTGATCACACCATCGTGATTTTCTTGGTCGTAAAGATCTTTTTTGTACAGTTCTTCTGTGTATTCTTGCCACCTCTTTTTAGTATCTTCTGCTTCTGTTAGGTCCATACCATTTCTGTCCTTTATCGAGCCCATCTTTGCATGAAATGTTCCCTTGGTATCTCTAATTTTCTTGAAGACATCTCTAGTCTTTCCCATTCTATTGTTTTCCTCTATTTCTTGGCATTCATCACTGAGGAAGGCTTTCTTATCTCTCCTTGCTATTCTTTGGATCTCTGCATTCAGATGCGTATATCTTTCCTTTTCTCCTTTGCTTTTTGCTTCTCTTCTTTTCACAGCTATTTGTAAGGCCTCATCAGATGGCCATTTTGCTGTTTTGCATTTCTTTTCCATGGGGATGGTCTTGATCCCTGTCTCCTTTACAATGTCATGAACTTCTGTCCATAGTTCATCAGGCACTCTATCTTTCAGATCTAGTCCCTTAAATCTATTTCTCACTTCCACTGTATAATCATAAGGGATTTGATTTAGGTCATACCTGAATGGTCTAGCGGTTTTCCCCACTTTCTTCAATTTAAGTCTTAATTTGGCAATAAGGAGTTCATGATCTGAGCCACAGTCAGCTCCCGGTCTTGTTTTTGCTGACTGTATAGAGCTTCTCCATATCTGGCTGCAAAGAATATAATCAGTCTGATTTTGGTGTTGACCATCTGGTGATGTCCATGTGTAGAGTCTTCTCTTGTGTGTTGTAATAGGGTGTTTGCTATGACCAGTGCATTCTTGGCAAAACTTTATTAGCCTTTTCCCTGCTTCATTACGTATTCCAAGGCCAAATTTGCCTGTTACCTCAAGTGTTTCCTGATTTCCTGCTCTTGCATTCCAGTCCCCTATAATGTAAAGGACATCTTTTTGGGGTGTTAGTTCTAAAAGGTCTTATAGGTCTTCATAGAACTATTCAACTTCAGCTTATTCTGAGTTACTGAATCCAGGCCAATTGGAAGTGGTCAAACAGGAGATGGCAAGACTGAACATTGACATTTTAGGAGTCAGTGAACTAAAATGAACAGGAATTGGTTAATTTAACTCAGATGACCGTTATATCTATGACTGGGCAAAAATCCTTTAGAATAAATAGAGTAGCCATCATAGTCAACAAAGAGTCCAAAATGGAGTACTTAGATGCAATCTTATAAAGGACAGAATGATCTCTGTTCATTTCCAAGGCAAACCATTCAATATCACAGTTATCCAAGTCTATGCCCTGACCAGTAATGTTGAAGAAGCTGAAGTTGAATGGTTCTCTGAAGAATTATAAGACCTTCTAGAACTAACACCCAAAAAAGATGTCCTTTTCATTATAGGGGACTGGAATGCAAAAGTTGGAAGTGAAGAGATACCTGGGGTAACAGGCAAATTTGACCTTGGAGTACACAATGAAGCATGCCAAAGCCTAACAGAGTTATGCCAAGACAACACGCTGGTCATAGCAAACACCCTCTTCCAACAATATGAGAGAAGACTCTACACATGGACATCACCAGATGGTCAATACCAAAATCAGAATGATTATATTCTTTGCAGCCAAAGATAGAGAAGCTCTATACAGTCAGCATAAACAAGGTCAGGAGTTGACTGTGGCTCAGATCATGAACTCCTTATTGCCAAATTCAGACTTAAATTGAATAAAGTAGGGAAAACCGCTAGATGATTCAGGTATGACCTAAATCAAGTCGCTTATGCTTATACAGTGGAAGTGACAAATAGATTTGAGGCATTAGATCTGATAGAGTGCTTGAAGAACTATGGATGGAAGTTCGTGACATTGTACAAGAGACAGTGATCAAGACCATCCCCAAGAAAAAGAAATGCAAAAAGGCAAAGTGGTTGTCTGAGGAAGCCTTGCAAATAGCTGAAAAAAAAAAAAAAAAAAAAAAGAAGAGAAGCTAAAGGCAAAAGAAAAAAGGAAAGATATACCCATTTGAATGCAGAGTTCCAAAGAATAGCAAGAAGAGATGAGAAAGCCTTCCTCAGTGATTAATGCAAAGAAATAGAGGAAAATAATAGAATGGGAAAGACTAGAGATCTCTTCAAGAAAATTAGAGATACCAAGGGAACATTTCATGCAAAGGTGGGGACAATAGAGAATAGAAATGGTATGGACCTAACAGAAGTAGAAGATATTAAGAGGTGGCAACAATACACAGAACTATACAGAAAAGATCTTCATGACCCAGATAACCACGATAGTGTGATCACTCACCTAGAGCCAGACATCTTGGAATATGAAGTCAAGTGGGTTTTAGGAAGAATCACTACAAACAAAGCTAGTGGAGGTGATGGAATTCCAGTTGAGCTACTTCAAATCCTAAAAGATGATGTTGTGAAAGTGCTGTACTCAATGTGCCAACAAATTTGGAAAACTCAGCAGTGGCCACAGGACTGGAAATGGTCAGTTTTCATTCCAATCCCAAAAGACGTCAATGCCAAAAATGTTCATACTGGCACATAATTGCACTCATCTGAGAAAGTAATGCTCAAAATTCTCCAAGTCAGGCTTCAGCAATTCGTGAACCATGAACTTCCAGATAGTCAAGCTGGATTTAGAAAAGTCAGAGGAACCAGAGATCTATTGGATCATAGAAAAATCATGAGAGTTCCAGAAAAATAAGCACTTCTTCTTTGTTGGATACACCAAAGCCTTTGACTGTGTGGATCACAACAAACTGTGGAATATTTTTAAAAAGATAGGAATGCCAGACCACCTGATCTGCTGAGGTAGCTGTATGCAGGTCATGAAGTAACAGTTAGGATTGGACATGGGACAACAGACTGGTTTCAGATCAGGAAAGGAGTATATGTCAAGACTGTATATTGTCACCCTGCTTATTTAGCTTACATGCAGAGTACATCATGTGAAATGCCAGGCTGGATGAAACACAAGCTGGAATCAAGATTACTGGAAGAAATATCATTAACCTCAGATATGTAGGTAACATCATCCTTATGGCAGAAAGGGAAGATACAAAGAGCCTCTTTATGAAAGTGAAAGAGGAAAGTGAAAAAGTTGGCTTAAAACACAACATTCAGAAAACTAAGATCCTGGCATCCACTCCCATCACTTCGTGGAAAATAGATAGGGAAACCATGGGAACAGTGACAGACTTTATATTCATAGGCTCCAAAATCACTGCAGATGGTGACTGCAGGCATGAAATTAAAAGATATTTGCTCCTTGGAAGAAAAGCTATGACCAACCTAGACAGCATATTGAAAAACAGAGACATTACTTTGCTTGGAAAGGTCCATCTAGTCGAGGCTGTGGTATTTCCAGTAGTCATGTATGGATGTAAGAGTTGGACTATAAAGAAAGCTTAGCACTGAAGAATTGATGCTTTTGAACTATGGTCTTGGAGAAGACTCTTGAGAGTCTCTTGGACTGCAAGGAAATCAAACCAGTCCATCCTAAAGAAATCAGTCCTGAATATTCATTGGAAGGACTGATGCTGAAGCTGAAACTCCAATACTTTCGCCACCTGACTGAAGAACTGAGTCATTTGAAAAGACCCTGATGCTGGGAAAAATTGAAGGAGGGAGGAAAAGGGGAAGACAGAGGATGAAATGGTTGGATGGCATCACCGACTACATGGACATGAGTTTGAGTAAGCTCAGGGAGTTGATGATGGACAGGGAGGCCTGGAGTGCTGCAATTCATAGGGTCACAAATAGTCTTATATGACTGAGCGAATGAACTGAACTGAACTGAAAGAACTGTAATATATGGTGATTACCATAATAATTTGATGCTTTTTAAGAATGTAATTTGTTGTTCACCTTTATTTTTATGTATTTTTAAGACACTGTAATGCAGAGTCAAGTATGTCAGAAAGAGAAAGAGAAATAGATTGCATTAACACATATATATGGAATTTAGAAAGATGGTACCAAAGATCCTACGTGCAGTGTTGGAAAGGAGACACAGATGTAAAGAACAGACTTTTGGACTCACTGGAAGAATGAGAAGATGGGATGATTTGAGAGAAAAGCATCAAAACATGTATATTACCATATGTAAAACAGAAGAGCAGCACAAGTTCAATGCATGTAGAAGGGCACCCAGAGCCGGTGCTCGGGGACCAAGCAGAGGGATAGGGTGGGGATAGAGGTAGGGGGAGAGAGGAGGGTGGGGTTCAGGACTGGGGACACAGGCATACCTCTGGCCAGTTTATGCTGACGTATGTCAGAAGCCATCACAATATTTAAAGCAATTACTCTCCAGTTAAAATTAATTAATTTAAAAAATACACTGTAATAGATCTTATGTTATATACATTGATTTTAATATCATTAAAATGAGAATATCCATAGTTCTATTTTTTATGGAATCTTCTGTAAGTGTTCTTATGGCCAAGTGGAAGAACATTTTTTAATTAAACAAATATAGGCATGACCTGAGATTTTGCCACTTAATGGCTGTTTGACTTTGAACTTTAGTTTATTCATCAGTTAAAAAAATGGAAAATTAACATCACCTCTTTAAGATTACATACAAATCTCTTTAAAACTTCTGTATACTTAAAATTCCTTTCCCATATCTGTTATTCATTAGGAAAGAAGCAAAGTAAGAGTAACTGACTATTCCAAAGCAAGTACATTATGAACTGGGATCTCTACATTGTTATGCTGGTTTCTTTTTTAGGGTCTTCTTGTCTTATTATTAATCAGATTTCTATTTGAGACTATGCATGCAGTCATAACTAAGTATTTAGCTCTCTTTGCCATTCTCCACTATAACATTATTTTTAAACAACTGTTTTTTTTCCAGTTGAAGGCAAATGATATGAAGCATTGAAGCATTGAATATATTAAGTAATTTGAAAATTGTTCCATCACTAGAAAGAGGTTTGTAATAGAGTTTTTACTTACTTTTTTTCTTATTTATGAGCTTAAAATTATTACCTTTTCTAACAGTCATCTGCACAATTGCCTAGATGGATAATAAAACCCCTTTTCACGCACTGCAAATTCCCATGGGGCTTAAATTCATCTGCTTTGCATTATTGTATATCCCTGCCACGTGGATAGTTTACATCATGTTAACTTTAAAAGGGACTGAAATTGTGCTTTGCAGATGAAAGGAGAAAGGAATTGAATCAAAAGTTTAGGATAAACAAATTATATCCTAACATTTAACAGAGATATTTTAATTTATTCAGTTAAAATTACCTATGTGCATTGAGAATATCACACATAATTTTTATGCACCATGTAAAAATTAACATTGGTTGTCTATGTGCCAAAAAAAATCAAATGGCATAAAATAAAAACAATTAACTAGAAAAGATAATTTGCTTCATTTATTTTAAACAATAAATTTCTATATCTCTGAAAACACAAAACCAAAAAAATATAAAAATTTCAAGTTAAAGATGAGTGAAAGACACTAATAAACAGTCTAAAAAAAGAACAACAAAGTCAGTAAGTACTTTAAAATATATAATACAAATACAAGTTAAAGCAAAATATTTTATTTGTATTATATTGGCAGAATTGTGAAGAGATTACCAAGGATGCAGAGGAAAGATTATCCCCCTATGCTTTCAGTGAGGGTATGAGATAAAAGGCCATCCTTTCAAGAAGCGAAAAGAAACGAGAATGTGTGAAAAGCCACACACACACACAAAATGTTTCTTAATCTGAAAGTTCTAATTTTATATAATTATTCTGACATTATATTTAAGAATAGGAATAATTTGTACACTGTTGTTTATAATAGCTGTTAAAATAAGCTTTTGATTTGTATCTCTTATCATGGAAATGTGAACATTTTATGCTCTTCATTTTTAAATGATCAAAAATATATTCAGAATAATCTGTTTGTTGGAAAAAAGACTATGTATACATGCATACATATATACATACTCACACATAAATGTATACGCCTATATTCAGTTCAGTTCAGTCACTCAGTCGTATCTGACTCTTTGCGACCCTATGGACTGCAGCATGCCAGGCCTCCCTGTCCATCAACAACTCCCGGAGTTTACATATCTTTTCATTTAGTGTTTTCATCCTTTTTGGATGTATACCCAGGAGTGGAATTGGTGAGTCATACATAGTTGACTTTAGTTTTGTTGAGGAGCCACCGTATTGTTTTCCATAGTTCAGTTCAGTTCAGTCACGCAGTCATGTCCGACTCTTTGCAACTCCATGGATTGCAGCAGGCCAGGCCTCCCTGTCCATCACCAGCTCCCAGAGTTTACCCAAACTCACGTCCATTGAGTTGGTGATGCCATCCAACCATCTCATCCTCTATCATCCCCTTCTCTCCCTGCCTTCAATCTTTCCCAGGATCAGGGTCTTTTCAAATGAGTCAGTTCTTTACATCAGCTGGCCAAAGTATTGGAGTTTCAACTTCAGCATCAGTCCTTCCAATAAATATTCAGGACTGATTTCCTTGATGGACTGGTTGGATCTCCTTACTATCCAAGGGACTCTCAAGAGTCTTCTCCAACCACAGTTCAAAAGCATCAATTCTTCAGCATTCAGCTTTCTTTATAGTCCAACTCTCACATCCATACATGACTACTGGAAAAACCATAGCTTTGACTAGACCAAACTTTTGACTAGATGCCTATATAACAGGTTGTTTATGAAATAATTCTCTTTAGGTGGTAACATTGATGAATTTAATATATTATTTATTTCATTTACTCATTGTTTTAGTGAATATAGTGTTTAATTAGAAAATAATACAAGCTCTAATAAATTATGTTAAGTAAAGTAGTAGGTGAGGATAAAGAAGACAAACACAAGCAAAATGAAAATAATTAATTTATACTATGAATTCTAAATACCTGATCACTCACCATCATTGATATTGTATGGATTCCTCATTTATGTTTGCTATAGTCCTGTCTACTGGAAAACATTGATGAAACATTTTTTAGTCTAAATTTTAATAAATCTATTATAGACTCCCATGATTTCAAGCCCCTATATGAATCTTTTGTACATAGGGATTACGTAAGAAATGACACATACCCAGCAGTTCTTCCATCACCATTGAACTTGCAAAGGTTCCTTTGCATCTGAAGCTTAAAGAACTTCTGATTTGTGATTCTGCATTTTTGCTTCGTAAAATACTCACCTGCTTCTACTTTCTCCACCCATAAGTTGACACGTTGACTGCTCAATTCCCCATATTCCTTTGGCCTATTAAATAATGTTAAGGTTAATGTCTCTTTATTACATTGTTTTTGAAACTTGGAAAGCTTCTTGCCCCAAAGTATTTTCCACAAGTATTTATTTAAGATTCTAACAACAGGCCTTTCCCATTTTACTATATCTTTGGTTTCTGGCTTGGCAGATTGGTTAGGTTATGTGACTATATTTTGGGTTATCCTTTTCGGTATTCAGTGTTGACATATGACTCATAGGTGGCTTGATTTTTAAAAGATATGTGCAGAATATATGAAAGTGGTGTTTTGAAAGGGTTTCATAGTATGACATAATAACAATAGAAAAAGGGTTCTATGGTATAACATAAAAAGAAAAAATAATATTTTTTGAGATACAAAAGAAAGTAGAGTTATATTGGTGATAATATATCTTAACAGAAGGACATACCAATCAGTGTTTTCAATTACATAAAATTCTTCCATCTGGTACAATTCTAGCAAGAAAATAAATATTAAGGTGGAGTACTGAATTTCATTTTACAGGGTTGATAATAATAATAAAGTAGAGCAGAAAAAAAGCCTGTTCTCATGTGCTCATTTCTTTGCAGCAGCATACAGCTGGGTTCTATCTTTTATTGTATATATTATTTAAGAATTCTATTTCTTTAAACTTTGATCATGTAGTTTTCTTACATCTGGTTTTATTTGGCACTTGTTAGAAAGAGTGTATAAAAGGTTAGTTGAACATGTATATTCATCTAGTAAAAAGAGTGTGATTCTTTTATAAAATATACATGTATAATATTTATGTACAATTTAATTTCTGTTTATATTGACTTAATAAACATCTGTCAGTATGGTTTAAAATAATGTAAACTAGTTAAAGTGATAAGATGTTATTTTAATTCTAAATCTCATTTTTGGTTGTTGCTACCAATCTATTTCATATATATTTAATCTACTACCATGTATATATTAAAATATGTTTATTTTTTCTGTAACTTAGCATTGATTATGAAACAGTGTAATTACAAATTGAGATTTCAGATTCTGCTCAACTCTGTGACCCTGAGCAAGTAACTAAACCTCTCACTGACCCAGTTAACTTAGCTGAAAAATGGGTTTAATCATAACATTTACCTCACAGTGTGATTATAAGTATTCAAAGTGATAACACACATAAAATATTTAGAATGGTAGCTGGTATGTAAACACTCAAAAATGTTTGCTGTCCTTATTATATTACCTTTACCATTATATTGCTTCTGTAAGAATTTGCTGTCTCTTTAGAATAATTATTTTAGGATAAAGTGAGTCAAATAATTGTTATCAAAACAGTATTATCCAGCAAAGTTTGTCATTATTGAATTCCAAATGTTACTCAAATTCTGTATTTTTTTTTTCCAAAGTAGTTGTTCTAGTCTTTATTCATTGTAAGGGCATTTATTTGAAAAGGTACACAAGAACAGAGAACAGAGAAAGGTATCTTTATTTGAAAAGGTACAAGAGCAGAGAAAAGTAGAATGGTATCTTTCTGTTGTAAAAAGGGGAAACAAAAAGTATTCATATATATTAGATACTAATTTAGAGCCTCTGAAATATTTTGTACTACACTCCATGTAAACTAGAGTACCACTGCATACATATTTAATGACTTTGTATGCTTTTTTATTTGTTGATAAAACCTTGGATAATTAAACAAGTAACTAATTCAAACTACTAATAAAGAAAGCATTGCTTTCTGTACCAACCTACCAAAGGTGACCCATGAACTTTGGGAAAAAAAACAAATGCTGTGTGTTCATACCTGATGAAAAGTGCAGTTCTTCCTTCCCCCACATTTGATAGCCTAAAAAATAAACATATTTTTCAATAGTTTCTGTGGGACTGGGAGCAACTTAGCTGGGTGGTTCTAGCTCAGGGTTTCTCAGGGCCTTTCAGTCAAGCTGTCAGATGAGACTGGTGTTATCTCAATGCTCAACTAGGACTGGAGAAACTGCTTCCAAGCTCAATTTTAGGGTTGTTGACCAGTTTCACATTATCCTGGCTATTAGGTGGAGGTCTCCATTTCCCCCTACATCACTGCCTAAATATCTTTACAAGGTTGTGATTGGCTTCCCCCAGAAGAAATGATCTAAAATCGAGTGCACCCTAAAAATGGAAGGTGCAGTCTTTTTATAATCTAACCTTGGCAGTGATATAACTCATCACTTCTGCCACTTTCTATTAAAATCAAGTCACTAAGACCAGTCCACACTCAAAGTTAGGGGAATTAAGGCCCACTTCTAAAAGGATAAAGCATGAAAAAAAATTTGGAAATACTTTAAAAATGTCTCACCTTCAGAATAAAATCAATGAGTTGTCCTTTTTCTCTTTAACATATCATAATTCAAAGTTATCAGGTAAGGTGACTGTGGATGAGAATTAATCTATAATAAACAATATAAAGAGCACTATCCCACTTGTACATTGTAGTATTACTATTGTTAATCACTAATATGAAATTTCCAGCCTTGATAGATATTTTTTGTTAGATGTAAATAATATGATTTTGATCTATGGAATTCCTTTATAACTGAAACATTTTTATTTTTGCCCATCAGTCAGCATAGCACTTTGGAGAATATTTTACATCTATTTTTTTTTTAGAGAAATTGAAACCTCTAACCAGACTTCCACACATTTTCATATTTCTGCACTTGTATTTTATCTTTCACATTTTGAAGTTGATTTGAAAATATATATATACCTATGTATGTATAATACATACATTTGTATATTTGGATAGAAGTAAACACTTTAATATTGATATATGAACACTAAATATTTAAAATTATTCAAAATTAAAATGGTTGTTTATAAAATTACCATAATTAAATGATACTCTCTAAATACAAACATTTGAAGTTTTATTTAAAAGTCCTATATTTCGTCTCTATTCACAGGTTTCAAATTGAATCATTTCCCATACATACCATAAGTTAGGCAAAACTTTAATTCAACTAATGCATTTTTATCTGAGGATATTTTTATTTAGTAATTTATTAGTATTTTCTGCTCTATGGCACTTATGCTATTATAATGTCAACTGTTTTCCTGAACTGCTTGTTACTCTACTCTTTCTTTTCAACTTGGGGAAATACATCATGGTGTTGCTATTGTTTTAACTATACATCCCTGATTCCTTTTCATCCCCATATCTATTCCTTGTCCATCATAGTTTTGTTTATATAAAACTTGGAGATAATATTGAAAAAATAAATACAAGCAATTACCATTTGAAACCCTTAAGTTAGAATGTCTCAAATGAATATTGACCTGAACATTAAAGTAGGAAATCTAAAGACATACAATATCAAGAAAACCAGGAGGAAGAAAGGGAAAACAAAGTACTGTTTCAGCAGTATTATATGATTGGGAAATAGATTTGAATCAAGGGAAGAAGAATAATCCTAGTCTTCAGTTCAGTTAAAAGAAGGGTTTCTCATATTAAGTTACTGAGGTTGGGAGTTAGAGGGGAGAAACCCAGGAGCTGTTTACCGGATCTTCAGTAAAAGACCTATTCAGTGCAACAAAATAACCTATTCATTGGCTTGATCAGGTGCTAGAGCAGTTAGATTAAGTGGGCTGCTGTAGAAACCAACCGCTGAGTTAGGGATTTTAAATATTTATTGTATACATTTAAATATAGAAGGTAATGTACTATACTGAGAGCAGGAAAGACTAGTTTAAAGTTGAGATACGCTACCAATTTTATATGGTATATCCAAATCATACAAATATTCATATTATTTTGGTAACATCTAGAGACTTTCTCACATGCTTTTCTGACCTATGTCAGAGGTCGATTGTCACTCCTTTCTGCAATCAGAGCCCTATCATAGCTATTTGCACTTAGCACTCAGTGTTTACAAGCTTCTCTGCATACTCCCATGGAAGGTAAAGAAATTAACAGAGAAAATATTTGCATATCACACTCCCTTTATGATAGGATTTTTTTTTTTTTTTTTTTTTTTTGTCTACACAGCTGTGTTAACAGGCAGCAGCCTCTTGCATACTTCTCATTGCATAAAATTTCAGTGGTATTTTCTGCCTGGCTGACTTGGATATGTAGGATTTTTCTATCACCCACTCTAAATGGTATGCTGGATCCAGCACATACTAGCTTGTAAGGGCTGATTGCTAAACTTTCAGAAAATAATGGTAGTTAAATTATTGGTAGCTTGAAATTGGCTATAGTGGGATATCAGTGTCTTTCCCCTCTCCAGTCTCCACCTGGGCCTCCAAATTTCAGGAGCATCCTGCTCTCTATCACAGCCTATCTGAGATCTGCTTTCTCAGCTGGTTTTTCCCAAAAGCTTAAGTTTGAGAAACTGGATTGCAAATTTCTTTTCTCTCTTTTCTTAAAAAATGCTTTTGTTGCACTCTTGCTTTGCTTTAACTTAACACACCCTCTGAACTCTTATTTCTCCCTTGCACATCATACATGAGTACAAATGGAATTGTGTAGATTCCTTGTGTCCTTTGTTAATTCTGCTTCATGATTGTTGATTTTCCTCTTCATTTTCCTATATTTTCTATCCCTTCCTACCTGTCTCACCAAAATTCAAGTGAGACCTGAGTGTCAGAAGGTGATCCTGATAGCTAGTGTTAACAGAGATAAAACTTTTTTAGAAAAAGGGATATGTGTGGGAATTTGATTCTTTCTTTGATGCTCCAGTGCACCTTATTTTCTGACATGGCTTTAGAAATTTAATTTTTGTAATCTGTAGAAATGGAGACAGTTGGACTCATTGTGCATTTAGAAATCCAGCCTCTAATGGATCTGAATTATATAGATCATTAATTGGTAATGTGAAAAAAAGTTTCCTTGGCACTATAACAAAAACCTATTTGAAAAGTTGTGGCCAGACTGTCAGCATGATGACATGATGTCATAGGAATTGACTTGGATTTGACAAGTACCTGAATCAGCCATTTATTCTAAATTTAGTTAGTAGGGTGATGAGTGCCAACAGAATTTGTAGCTGAAAACACTGAATACCTACACTTATTTGCCTATATATATTTCTCTAGTATAATTTAATGTTACCTCCTTCAACATATTATTACTTTCAATAATAAGCTAATTAATTTGTGAATATTTTAAAACTATTCAAATAATTTAGAAATATAAAGATACACTAAAGCTCTATTTTCCTCTCCTCAATCACAAGTACATTGTCTTCTCCAGAAGGGTTACTGCAACAATTTAATATAAATCCTATTATGTAAATATCTTTCATTTTTTAAACTTAAGTGCTTTTCATAAGTATGACTTGATTATGGAAATTATTTTATAATCCTTTCATTAAAATGTATATTTTTGAAATTTTCACTTTATTACATATAACTCTTCTTAATTGGATTCATAGTATTTTATTTTAAAACAAGTATATACCAAATTTATTTAATTATTTGCTTTTTGATGGATACTAGGTCAATTTAATTTTTTGTTGTTGTTCAGATGCTAAGTCATGTCCAACTCTTTGCTAGCCCATGAACTTCAGGACTCCAGGCTTCCCTGTCCTTCACTGTCTCCCAGTTTGTTCAAACTGATGTCCATTGAGTCAATGATGTCATCCAACTATCTCATCCTCTGTTGCCCACTTCTCCTCTTGCCTTCAGTCTCTCCTAGCATCAGGATCTTTTCCAATAAGCTGGCTCTTCACATCAGGTGGCCAAAGTATTGGAGTTTCAGCTTCAGCAAGAGTCCTTCCGATGAGTATTCAGGGTTTATTTCCTTTAGGATTGACTGATTAGATCACCTTGCAGTCTAAGGGATTCTCAAGAGTCTTCTTCAAAACCACAATTTGAGAGCATCAATTATTTGGCATTCAACCCTCTTTATAGTCCAACTCACATCTGTACATGATGACTGGAAAAATCATAGCTTTAACTGTGTGGACCTTCGTCGGCAAAGTGATGTCTCTGCTTCTTAATATGTTGTCTAGGTTGGTCATAGCTTTTCTTCCAAAGACCAAATGTCTTTTATTTTTGTGGTGCAGTTACCATCCACAGTGATTTTGGAGCCGAAGAAAGTAAAATCTGTCAATATTTCCACTTTTTCCTCATCTATTTGCCATGAAGTGATGAGACCAGATAGCATGTTCTTAAGTTTCTTGAATATTGAGTTTTAAGTCAGCTTTTTCACTCTCTTCTTTCCCTCAGCAAGAGGCTATTCCTCTTTGCTTTCTACCACTAGAGTGGTATCGTCTGTATATCTAAGGTTGTTGATATTCCTCCTGGCAATGGTTTTCCCATTATAAAAACTCAGAGTTGAAAACTTGCAACATAAATGTTTGTATGTACTTTTGTAAAATAAATATCTAAAAATGGAATTACTGGATTAAAATGAATATCATGTTAAACTGTGAGAGATACTTCCAGATTGTTCACCAAATGAGTAGGTACACTTGTCCTCCTGTGAAAACTGTACAAAAATATCCATACTCCACTTTAAAATGATCAATATCATATTCTAAAAACATTTTAATTCCAATTATTAGTGGGAATATACCATCTCATGTATAGTAAAAGTTATGGTCTTTCTAGTAGTCGTGTATGGATGTGAGAGTTGGACCAGAAGGAAGGCTGAATGCTGAATAATTGATTCTTTCAAATTGTGGTGCTGGAGGAGACTCTTGAGAGTCCCTTGGATGGCAAGGAATCAAACCAGTCAATGCTAAAGGAAATAAATCCTGAATATTCATTGGAAGGACTGATGCTAAAGCTGAAGCTCCAATATTATGGTCACCTTATTGAAACAACTGATTCATTGGAAAAGACCCTGATGCTGGGAAAGATTGAAGGCAAAAGGA
The DNA here is from genome assembly GCF_023091745.1 of Budorcas taxicolor. Lineage (NCBI taxonomy): Eukaryota > Metazoa > Chordata > Mammalia > Artiodactyla > Bovidae > Budorcas > Budorcas taxicolor. Next base: position 41,449,958 of record NC_068913.1, on the reverse strand, counting down.
GAATAGGACAGCAGAAGATGAGATGGAAGGATGTCATCACTGATTAAATGGACATGAACTTGGGTGAACTCTGGGAAATGGTGAGGGATAGGGAGGCCTGGCATGCTGCAGTTTGTGGGGTCACAAAGAGTCAGGCACAACTTAGTGACTGAAAGAACAGTAACAACCAATTCATAAAGGCAAATGTAAATGATGATATGAATTTATCATTGATTTTCTCCTCTCTACTTTTTAAGGAAAAAGCCATCCTATACCATGGGGGAAGGTAACAGGATGGAAAAATCCAATATTTGGTTGATCATTGGGAAGATAGACAGGAATGTGAATAATCTACAATTAAAATGACTGGAAGTAAGTGCTGCCTGGGAGGGACATATGTAAAGAGAAAGATGATTGATAAATATTTAACACAGAAATAAGTAACACTTGGCCATTACTAATGGTTTTGCAAAGAGATGTCATGCACATAGTTAAAGTTTCAGAATAATGATGAAGAGAGGTGAGGGTAGAAATGAAACTGGTCAGTTGTAGTTTGGAAAACACTGAGCAGAAGGAAGCTTATCTGTGTATGGAGAAATTGTAACTTAGCCATGAGGAATTCCCAAAGAACTTCCACCTCCACAAACTGGATATTAAAACCCATATTGTTATATAAGAACCAGGATGGATTAATGGATTTAATGAAAAATTGGAAAATGATCATGCGGGATAAATACAAAAGAGCTAGGTTAAAATGCAATAAAAATATTCTTAAAAGGGAGATTGCTTGTAATAATATCTAGGGTGATTTGTTGAAAAGATTTCTTTTCCCATTCAATGGTCTTGGCAACTTTGTCAAAGATCAACTGACCACAAATTTATGAGTTTATTTCTGGACCTTCAGTTCTATACCATTTGTCTGTATATCTATCCTTATGCAAAAGCCACACTATCTTGATTACTATAGATTTTCAGTAAGTTTTGGAATTAAGAAGTGTGAGTACAATTTTATTCTTCTTTTTCAAGATTCTTTTTTTGTAGCCTTTCTGTATCCTTTGACGTTCCATATGGGTTTCGTGATTAGCTTCTATTCAATCAATTTCTGCAAAAACAACAAAAAGTAGAAATTTTGATAGAGATTTTGTTGCAAGTACAGATCAATGTGGGGAGTATAGCTATTTTAGCATTATTTAATTCTAATTCAAGAACATAAGATGCCTGTTCATTTATACAGATCTTGCTTACCCTCTTTCAACCATGTTTTATAGTTTTCAATGTACACATCTTGCATTTTGGGGGTTGAATTTATTTGTAAGTAGTTTATTCTTACTGATGCTATTATAAATAGAATCATCTTTAAATTTTCATTTCTGGGATTATTTATTGTTACTGGAAAAAATGAAACTATTTTCTATTAATTGTGTATTCTGTAATTTTGCCAAGCTCATTTCCCAATTGTTTTATGTGTGGGTGTGTGTTTGGATTTTTTAGAATGTTCAGCATATGAGATCACATGATCTGTGAATATAGAAACTTTCACTTCTTTTCTTCCAATCTGGATGCCTTCTATTTCTATTTCTTGCCTCCCTAACTAGAAAATTCAATATAGCGTTTTAATAAAAGTGGTAAAAGTGGACATCTTTGCTTTGTCCCTGATCCTTGGGGAAATTTTTCAATGTTTCACTATTGAGTATGATGTTAACGTAGATTTTTAATGAATGCCACATACTATATCGAGCAAGTTCCCTTCTATTTATAATTTGTTGAGTATTTTTTTTCTGTGTGAGAAAGGGTGTATGTATGTTTTTTATCAAAAGCCTTTTCTGTATCAATGAGGAAATCATGTTGATTTTTAGACTTTGTCTACTAATAACATCTATTATGTTGATTAATTTTCATATGACAAACCACCTTTGCATTCCTACAATAAACTTCAGTTGATCATGATGTATCATCCTTTAGCTATATTTTTGGATTCAGTTTCCCAGAATTTTATTGGAGAATTTACATCTACATTCATAAGGGACATTAGCTTGTAGTTTTCTTGTGATGTCTTGACTGGCTTTGGTGTCAGGATGATTTTGGCCTCATAGAATGAAGCAGGAAGTTTCCATTTTGTTGTTCTGAAAAAGTTTGAAAAGGATTGATGCTGATTCTTCTTAAGTGTTTGGTAGAATTCCCAGTGATGCTATCTGGTCCTCAACTTTTTTTAATTCAAGGTTTTTTTTGTTACAATTTATCTACTTGTTACAAGTCTATTCATATTTTCTATATCCTTTGAGTCAGTTTTGATAGGTTTTGTATTTATAAGATTTTTTCCATTTCATCTAGGTTATCTAATTTGTTGGCTGCTTGAAGATCAGCAGAAGATGAGACCTTAGCACCACATAAGGTCTTTCCTCAGCTTGCAAACAGCTCTAAACATGCATGTGACTTTCCAGGTTCCCAGGAATATGTTGGAGTTTTTTCAAAGCCCTTAATGATATATCATTCCTCAGCCTTTTCTCCTAAGCATATTGATTATTTTGTTACTTAATCAATTGTTATTTATTTCCTCTGGCAGCAGCACCTAAGAAATTAAAATTAACCTATAAGTAGTTTTGAAAAATGACCATCCACTGCCCTCTGGAAGAAACGTTAGCACTGGAATAGTTCTACATCAGATGTTTAAAAAAAAGAAAGTTAAATCTTTTGATCTGTTCTTCCAAGGAGCTACCAGCCAGTTCAGAATAAAAAATTAATTGATTCCTTATGAATGAGGTTCATTGAGGTCCTGATTCTTTCAATACCAGAAATGTGGACTGTTATTTTTTGACTACTATTAGGCACAGCAGTGGAAGATGGGACTAGATGCCAAATTTTTACTGTTCTTACATGGAATCAGCTGTTTTCTAGAATGGGTATCACCTTTGTTACTGTAAACTTTTGATAAATTTCAAGAGGTCTGTTGATCAGACAAATTTTTGCCCTTTCTAAAATTACTTTCATGGAATGTTGTATTTTGGAGGTCCCTTCTCTGCCGGTTTGGTAATGTCACTCGTTCAATTTTGAAGCCCTAGCAACTTAACAAAAACAATAAATGTTGATTGATTGAATGAACACTTTAACACATGAATAAATTTAAGGTGGCACAACACTTCATGTGAAAAAAAATGAGTTATTTATAAGCTAAATAATATTTCATAAGCTAAATAATATTTTATAAGCTAAATAATATTTCAGTGAAATAGGAAGTAAGACATAAAATTACTTACTTACCAACATTTTATTTCCTAAAATGATATTTTCCACAAAGGTTGTATATTTTCAAGGCTGTCATTATGGATTGTTCTGACAATACAAAACCAGTTATATGGTTATGTTCTGTTGCATAGATATTCCTAAAATCTATTTATAAATAGCATGAGGTTAATACAATAGGAAACATAAGAAAACATGGTCATTTCTTAAAAATGAAGAGAGAAGACTAAGCCATGCATGATCCAGCAAAAGGAAATATAGCTGTAGTGTTGAAACATACAATTAAAAATAAATTCTGGCAAGAATTTAAAGAGAAGGTTTATGCAGTGAGTATGACACTAAAAATATTGTTTTATATTTTTAAAGCTCACTAATTCTAATTAAAAGTATTGGTGAAGAAACTTGTAGGAGGTATACAGATATCTCAAAATAAATCTATCTATTGTGTAGCTATCCTGGTACCAATAAAATTAATATTCAGATTAAATAGTTGATTGTTTTTGCTAGAAAGAACAACGGCTTTGGTATAACTAAGTTTTGCCATTTAATACCTTTGTAATATTAGGCAAGACATTTAGTTTCTTAGTTGATAAACCATTTTATATTTAATATGGAAATAAAGATAATTTATCAGTTTGATGTAAATATTGAATGCAACTGAGAATGGAAAAACATTGCCTGACATAGAAGACACTCAAAAGATGTTTCATTTTTATTTTTCAAACTGAAATAATATATCTACAACATTTTTTATTTGTACTAGTTGAATTTTTCCAATCTCAATTAATAAAATTCTTTGTACTATCTAATAAATATTATTTGACAGTTGTGCTTTTGTGTCTCTTTTCCCTAAATGATGGTAAAACCATAAATAATGTGGAAAGAAAGAAGGCATTTATCACAGCAAGAAAATTCAGTGGTGGTGATTAGCATCTGGATACCATGCCTGAAAAAAATATTTTAAATATATAAAGATAGTTGATTGACAGTATTATATTAGTTTCTGTTGTATAACATAGTGATTCAATATGCACAAACCAGTGTTATTGACTATAGTCCCTGTGCTGCACATTACACCTCTGTGACATTTATTTTATAAATAGTAGTTTGTACCTCTTAACCCTCTTCACCTATTTCATCCATTCCCCCATTCCCTCTCCCCTGGCGACAACTAGTTTGCTCTTTGTATCTGTGAGTATTTCTGTTTTATTTATTCATTTGTTTTGTTTTTTTAGATCTCACATGTAAGTGAAAGCATACAGTAATTGTCTTTCTCTGTTTGACTTAATAAAAATATATTTGGAAAGACTAAAATATGAATGTTTGAAATATGATTACTTTCAATGTTTTATACAATTAGGGTCTTCTAAGAATCAGTTTTTTAACTGACGAATAAAACTATGTAACCATGTAATAAACTTGGCACCAATAATAATGGATGAAGTCTGATTTTAGTTGAAAATGTTATAAACTGTGAAAAATTCTTTGGAGCCTAATTTTAACTATATAGTCACTCCTAGTTTCCTAACTGGAGAAAACAATGGCACCCATTCCAGTACTCTTGCCTGGAAAATCTCATGGACGGAGGAGCCTGGTGGGCTGCAGTCCATGGCGTCGCTAAGAGTTGGACATGACTGGGCAACTTCACTTTCACTTTTCACTTTCCTATATTGGAAAAGGACAGGGCAACCCACTTCAGTGTTCTTGCCTGGAGAATCCCAGGATGGGAGAGCCTGGTGGGGTGCCATCTATGGGGTCACACAGAGTTGGACACGACTGAAGTGACTTAGCAGCAACAGCAGCAATTTCCTAACAATAGAAATCAAAGCATGGAATCATTATTCCATCATTCAAACATAAATTGATGAAGGTTCTTTTATTGTTTTTCATTCTGTAATGGATAAGCCATATTCTTATTATCATTATTGATCCTGTGATGTGCTACATTAGAAGGCTTAAAATCATTGAAATGTAACATCTTCCCCCTATCAATTGTTGCCTAGAATATATGATCAAAGGAATAGATAATATGCTTAAATGGAATATCTTTATACATATAGTCAATCTTACTGGGAGTCTTCTGCAAGTGTAATTTAATAACTCAGTAAGAGATATTTTTGTGTTGTTTCTATATTGTTCTAATATGGTTCGCACTGACATATCAAGCAACTCTCTCTATACTGTTGCTGTTCGTGGAAGCCTCATATATAATGCATGGAAAAAATCGAGAAGATAAACAATTTAAAGGCAATACCTACCTGTGTAAGGAAGCAGCATCTTGTTTCATGCATATGAGAAGCGGCAGCAGGAGCATCTAATCAGATGTCCTAATTATGTTGCTTTTCACTATGCTGTGAAAAAGTCTAAAACTATGCTTGAGGAGGTAGCTGATAGATAAATAAAATGCTGGGTTGAAATGAGTGAAAGAAACAATACTCATGCTTTTCACACAGTGGTAATAAAGATAATTAAGACCATCCCCCTAAAACTATAAGGAAATTGGAGAGCAAAGGTGTTAATATTTATAGTTCTAGAGAATAAAAATCCACTCAGGTGAAGCTTCCACTGGGCTTCCCTGGTGGCTCCGTGGTAAAGAACCTGCCTGCCCACGCAGGGGATGTGGATTCAACCCCTGGGTTGAGAAGATCCCCTAGAGTAGGAAATGGCAACCTATTCCAGTATTCTTGATTGGGAAATCCCATTGACAGGTGAGCCTAGCAGGCTATACAGACCATGGGTTCAGTTCAGTTCAGTCACTCAGTCCTGTCTTAACTCTGCGACCCCATGAATTGCAGCATGCCAGGCCTCCCTGTCCATCACCAATTCACTGAGTTCACCCAAACTCTTGTCCATCGAATCGGTGATACCAACCAGCTATCTCATCCTTTGTCGTCCCCTTCTCCTCCCCCCCACCCCCACAAATCCCTCCCAGCATCAGAGTCTTTTCCAATGAGTCAACTCTTTGCTTCAGGTGGCCAAAGTATTGGAGTCTCAGCTTTAGCATCAGTCCTTCCAAAGAACACCCAGGACTGATCTCCTTTAAGATGGACTGGTTGGGTCTCCTTGCAGTCCAAAGGACTCTCGAGAGTCTTCTCCAACACCACAGTTCAAAAACATCAATTCTTTGGTGCTCAGCTTCCTTCACAGTCCAACTCTCACATCCATACATGACCACTGGAAAAACCATAGCCTTGATTAGATGGATCTTTGTTGGCAAAGTAATGTCTCTGTTTTTGAATATGCTGTCTAGGTTGGTCATAACTTTCCTTCCAAGGAGTAAGCGTCTTTTAATTTCATGGCTGCAATCACCATCTGCAGTGATTTTGGAGCCCAAAAAATAAAGTCTGACACTGTTTCCACTGTTTCCTCATCCATTTCCCATGAAGTGATGGGACCGGATGCCATGATCTTTGTTTTCTGAATGTTGAGCTTTAAGCCAACTTTTTCACTCTCCTCTTTCACTTTCATCACGAGACTTTTGCGTTCCTCTTCACTTTCTACCATAAGGGTGGTGTCATCTGCGTATCTGAGGTTACTGATATTTCTCCCGGCAAACTTGATTCCAGCTTGTGCTTCTTCCAGCCCAGTGTTTCTCATGATGTACTCTGCATATAAGTTAAATAAGCAAGGTGACAATATACAGCCTTGATGTACTCCTTTTCCTATTTGGAACCAGTCTGTTGTTCCATGTCCAGTTCTAACTGTTGCTTCCTGACCTGCATTCAGGTTTCTCAAGAGGTCAGGTGGTCTGGTATTCCCATCTCTTTCAGAATTTTCCACAGTTTATTCTGATCCACATAGTCAAAGGCTTTGGCATAGTCAATAAAGCAGAAATAGATATTTTTCTGGAAATATATTGCTTTTTCGATGATCCAGTGGATGTTGGCAATTTGATCTCTGATTCCTCTGCCTTTTCTAAAACCAGCTTGAACATCTGGAAGTTCACGGTTCATGTATTGCTAAAGCCTGGCTTGGAGAATTTTGAGCATTACTTTACTAGCATGTGAGATGAGTGCAATTGTGCAGTAATTTGAGCATTCTTCGTCATTGCCTTTGTTTGGGATGGGAATGAAAACTGACCTTTTCCAGTCCTTGGCCACTGCTGAGTTTTCCAAACTTGCTGGCATTTTGAGTGCAGCACTTTCACAGCATCATCTTCCAGTATTTGCAATAGCTCAACTGGGTTAGTAGTAACTAAACAACAGCAACAAAAGCTTCCATTAGGCCTAAAGCAGCTGAAATAAATTTATTTGATTGTATTCTATGTAGTCTGTACTGTGGGTATATTATCCCCTCTAGTGTCCTCTTTTTCAATTTAAATATGTCACTTTATAAATAGAAGGATCAGATCAGATATGACGTTTATACTTGTTTATTAACTGAAAAAGAGCCACAGACATAAAGAACAGACTTTTAGCCGCAGTGGGAGAAGGAAAGGGTGGGTTGACTTGAGAGAATAGCATTGAAACATATACATTATCGTATGTAAAATAGATGACCAGTGCAAGTTTGATGCATGAAGTAGGGCACCCAAAGTTGGTGCTCTGGGACAACACAGAAGGACAGTGTGTAGAGGGAGGTGGCGGGGTGGGGGGAGTTCAGGATTGGGGGGACACATGTATACCTGTGGCTGACTCATGTTGATGTATGGCAAAAAATCCATCATGATATTGTAAAATAATTATCCTCCGATGAAAATAAAGTAATTAAATTAAAAATTTTATTAGCTTTTGTCATGTGCTGTATGCTGTGCTAAGTTGCTTCAGTCATGTCTGACTCTCTGCGACCCCATGGGCTATAGCCTGCGAGGCTCCTCTGTTCATGGGATTCTTCAGCCAAGAATACTGGATTGGGTTGCCATGACCTCCTCCAGGGGATCTTCCCGACTCAGGGATCAAACCCATGTCTCTTGCATCTCGTGCATTGGCATGCGGATTCTTTACCACCAGCACCACCTAGAAGTTTTTGTCATAGTTGTGGAATAAAAACCATGATATTTTAAACTTTCTAGATATGTGATTAGGGAGATTCATGAGAGTAGAGGGGATAGGTTGGTTTTTTGGAGAGGAGAGTAGCCTGAAGTTTGCAGTATAATTAGTTGAATACAAATTAAGTCTAAAAGGCTGCTTAAATATGAACAAGGTTTTTTTTTTTTTTAAAATATGATTTGGTACCAGGAAGTACCAAGCTTCTCTTCTAAGTGATTATTTCTTTTTCCTTTTTATTGGCAGCTATTGTTGATTCTTCAAGGGTAGGAGAACATGTATATCAGATTCTTCAGAGTTAGGTTATTTTCCTTTCTTATTACAAGCCTGCCACATGATCGCTTCCTTGAGAATGTCCATTATCTCATTTTTTCTTAGAACTTTTTTGAATATTAATCCAAACTTCTTCATCTGTTTACTTACAAAAAATTTTACAAGTACTTCAATGAATGTGATATTGTTTTTCTACCCTAGCATTTAATAATTTGTGTTTATGGCTCAACACTTCTTATCTCTCTCTCTTTCAATCTATCTCTGGTTTTGAAACTGGGATGCAATCTCTTTAAAAAAAATAGGGATATTATTACATCAGCAAAAATATTGACATTTCCATGGTGAATCACGATGCCTCTAGGAATCAGCCAGATGCTGATTGTAGTGATTTCCGAGTTGTACCATATGTAAAGAAGCAAAGCAAGTACCAGATGATTCATAATCATGCAGAAATATTTAGGTAATATTGCTATATCAGCTAGGACAGAAATAGTTCCAATAGAATCTAATTATTTATCTATCATCTATCTATCCACCTCAGAATGAAAGAAAGATTTATCATAAGGAACTGGCTTATGTGATTGGGACAGCGGTAGCGGGGCTGACTAAGCACATTCAAGATCAGAGTAGGCTGTCAGGAAGGGCAGGCTGGAATTCTTTGGCAGGAGCTGATGCTCTTATCCATAGATAGAGTTTCCTTTTCAAAGAAACCTCAATTCTGCTCTTATATTCTATCAAGACCAAGCACTCCCAGATAATCCAAGATGATCTCCTTTAAGGTCAACTGATTTTTAATGGTAATGATGTCTAAAAAATGCCTTTACAGCAAAACTTAAAGTAGTGTTTGATTGAGTAACTGGGTAGTCATAGGCTTTCCAGGTTGAAAGATTAAAGTAGCCATCAAAGTTCCCAAATTTGCTTTTTTAAAGAAAAATCTAAAATCCTGACTTTTAAAAATGTCAAATAATCTGATTTTTAAATGTTGTTTCAGTTTTAAATGAAACAAAATGTTTTTGTTTCAAATTAAATGACTAACTCTATTTGCTCAGGACTATGATTTTTTTAATATAAATTTATTTATATATTGTATTGGTTTTTCCATACATCAACATGTATCCGCCACAGGTATACACATGTTCCCCATTCTGAACCCCCGTCCCTCCTCCCTCCCTGTACCATCCCTCTGGGTTGTCTCTGTGCACCAGCCCCAAGCATCCAGTATCATGCATCGAACCTGGACTGGCAATTCGTTTCATATATGATATTATACATGTTTCAATGCCTTTCTCCCAAATCATCCCACCCTCTCCCTCTCCCACAGAGTCTAAAAGACTGTTCTATACATCTGTGTCTCTTTTGCTGTCTCGCATACAGGGTTATCATTATCATCTTTCTAAATTCCATATATATGCATTAGTATACTGTATTGGTGTTTTTCTTTCTGGCTTACTTCACTCTGTATAATAGGTTCCAGTTTCATCCACCTCATTAGAACTGATTCAAATGTATTCTTTTTAATGGGTGAGTAATACTCCATTGTGTTTATGTACCACAGCTTTCTTATCCATCCATCATCAGGACTATGATTTTTACTGGGACATTAAGACTTGCCGTGCTAAACCCAAGATTGTCCAAACTGAGCAAACTAAAATGGTTGGTCACCCACTTTCAAACAAACAAAATTTATGTATTTTGAGATTGTCTCTTTGAATTTAAGGCCATCCTAAATTCCCAGAAGATAAAGAGGTGCCAATGCAACTAAGTAACTCTGAGCAGATGTTTATCGATCTATTATCTGTTCCAGCTCATCTTGGGAACACAAGGTGTTTGCATCAGTCACATTTTCCCCACCAAGATTGTATCAGTCAAGGCAAGGGATGAGAGTTTAGGGAGTGTAAGTCCCTAGTGGAATATTTATTAGAAATTCCATGGAGGTACATTTAAGGAAAAATTCTCACTTGATTCTAGTATGTATTTCTGTTTCAGTGGGGCAAAGTGAAGTAGTATGCTATGGAAATACATGGTCTTACAAAGTTATTAAGGCCATCACTAAAGAAAGTTAAATCTAGCATGAGGACTTAAGAGTGAGGATAGAGTTCTACATGTGAAAACTTACAGGGAAAATGGAAATGAGAGGGCATATGAGCTACTTGGATAATATATGTCTCAACACTGTTTGCATCTTCTGAATACAATGTGAATTTTCTTGTTTGGTTATCAAAACATCTTTGGATGTAGGCTGATAATATCAAGCTCAGTTAAACAATATAAATTTTATAGGATATTAAAAATATGTGTTCCAAATATAAGATCCCTTGATGAGCTCAGTATATTCAACTTAAGGCTGATTTCCACGTAAGAAAGCTTGAAGATTTAACCCAAACACATTCTTCAGTATAAGGCTGCCTTATTTGTTTAAGTAGAAGCACTACCACCTGTATGGACATGGGAGAAGCATTCAAAATTCATTAGATGCACTTTCTTTGATTTTTAAAATAATAAGTAATCCTAATTTGGGAGTTATTTTTTGATTATTAGATACATATTTTGAACTTGGCTGTGTTGATTCTCTTTAGAACAGAAATCTGAGCCTCATTTCAACATAATTTGTTTGTCCTTGTCTTGTGTATTATTAAATTAACCCACAGAATAAATATCCTAAGAAATAGCTAGAACTTTAATTGATTCTTTTGTCAATAAGCATCACTATGTTGTCTGGTTCTTCTGTGAAGTCTGCACAGTCTTGACTTATTTACTTTAGAATGGCTTTCTATGTTCTGGAAAAGGCTCTATCTTATTTACAAACCTTATTTGGAAAATAAAATGTGAAGAAAACATAGCTGTAAGATAGCCCCAAATGTACTACTTTAAGTGCTTAACTAAACTCAAATTAATAGTTGTTATGCTTAGGACTATGTGAACTTTTAATTGTTTCAGCAAAATCAAAAAATTGTCAAAAATTAAAAAATAAAACCTATGCCAAAGACATGAACGCAAAACTGACAGAAGAAAGGGAATCCATAACCAGGTCTTTGGGTATTGGAAATGACAGTTTGGAAACTGAAAGTGAATTTTGTCCCAGTGTTCTTTATGCTGCCTTGCATGTGAATGAGTCCATTATTTTTGAATTCGTAATTGAATTAACTGTGGATTAATGATCAGATTGAAGATGATTTTAACTTTTTAATGTTATTTCTCTAGACATATCTATTTGCTGTAACTACTTAAAACCAGTAAGAAATTCAATATCTTTTCTGATATAGGCTTTGTATAGTATAATAAGCTCATTTTATAATCCATGCCAAAACATTATTCAGTATCACAATAGACGCTCAAGGGGTAGTAAGAGTACAGCATGAAGCCATGTATAAAGTATGCTTTTTTAAGAATTCTTTTTCTTTGGTGTTATAATCAAGACATATGGGATACATTTAGATCTAGTTTGCTTGTAGTAACACTTGTCTAATTTTGACAATTGTTGAAAGCAGGCACCAGTCTTATAATTAAAAGCTGTTTATTGTTCCCAGTTATAACAAACAATTGATACAAGTAATTGTCTCTGTTTCTAGTAAGTAGAAGTTGTATACCATCACAAATTAAAGAATCTCAATTTTAGAGTTGTATTCTATTACTAGAATACCTTGTCTTCAGCAAGTTAAAATCTTTGGATGAATATATTATTAATGGCTTTAGAAGCAAATCACACATGGAGTATTGTGTATTATAAAGTGAATTCATCAACATACAGATGAATTGGTTAATTAATTAGTACTAAACAATTATTTAACCTTAATAAAGTCTTTGGCAGCTGTGAAATTGGAACCCATGCCCCCAAAGGGACTAGAGCCTTAATCCAGTGCCCTAGACTGCTTGGCCACAGCTCAACACTACCTGCTCAAAACAGCAGAATAATCTCTATTCGTTTCCAATACAAGCCATTCAATATCACAGTAATCCAGGTCTATGCCCCAACCACTAACACTGAAGAAACCAAAGCTGAATGGTTCTGTGAGGACCTAAAAGCCCTTCTAAAACTAACACCAAAAAATCTGTCCTTTTCATCATAGGGGACTGGAATGCAAAAGTAGGAAGTCAAGAGATACCTGGAGTAACAGGAAAGTTTGGCCTTGGAGTACAAAATGAAGCAGAGCAAAGGCTAACAGAGTTTTGCCAAGGGAACACACTGGTCATAACAATCACCCATTTCCAACAACACAAGAGATGACTCGACTCTACACATGGACATCACCAGATGGTCAGTACCGAAATCAAATTGATTAATAATAAAAATGCTTTAAAGGAAATTATATAGTATATATATAATGCATACTGTGAATTATAGGTTATATCTAGTCTATTAGAAAGAGGTAAATCACTAGCCTACATGAGGATGCAGCTACTCATACTAGATACTTTTTCAGTCTAGACAATCAAGTCTTTAATATGTTCTAACTGTAAGGAGCTCTTCCTTGAAAGTTATAGCAATACTTTAATTATGTTCAGATTTTTTTAGTGTAAAGTTTGTTTTGAAATAATGTGCAATAATGTATTAGACTATTTGGCATAAAAATGATTGTTTATATTATGGATATATTTTGTTTATAGAAAGACCCCAAGTGAATTTAATTTTAAATTGCATTCTGGTTATTTGTTGGTATATGTGATTAGGAAGACAACACAAAGTATGATGATAAAAAAAGAGCTGCAACATCTTAAAGCATTGTACTTTCTCATTACTCCATATTTTGAAAGTTTTCATCATTCTCTGACTGGTAAATCATTTTATATTTCTAGAGTAGGATGAAAGCTCTAAAAACTGCTATATTAAATATAAAGAGTCATTCTGAAGTAATCAATCCTATAGAAAAGATTTAAAGTTTTTAATTAGGAGTTAGTGACTGAAGATTCTTTTAAAACACTATAAATGTTGACTTTCTTTTCTAGCTGTTCATGTTAAGATTTATACACTTAAACTATTTGAATTTTAGTGTTTAGTTTTACTTGTAAATTTTTTTCCTCCTGATGTAAGTCAAGCACTGTTTTAGATTGTACTGTGGGTACTTATGATGACATGATGCTAGCAAAAAGTATATTATTTAAAGTTTCATGAGGAAAATAATTTTTATTATTCAAAGTGTCAATATTCTATCTTAATATTATTGTTAGAAAGATTATATAAATATTAAATTTAATATTTCAGAAACTTTTTACATTTAAGAATAATCTATATGCCAAAGAAAGTGGCACCATATTGCATATTCTGAGTTTTTCTATGCACTAAACAGAATGATGATGCCAGAGATATGATTATTTCCTGTAAATGAAAGAGAAAAATTGTCTACATTATCTTTTCTTTTTTTTTTTTAGAGCCAAGGTTTACAATAACTTGAGAGGAAGGTACAGACCTTTCTCATATATTCACTATTTTCATACATGCGCAGCTTTCCCCATTAACAGCATCAGTCAACAAAGTGGTGCATTTGTTACAACTGATTACTTGTATTGAAATATCTTAATCATCCAAAGCCCCTATTTACATTAGATTTCTTGGTGTTGAACATTTTGTGGGTTTGGACAAATATATGTATAAATACATGGAACCATTCTTAAATTATTTTCACTGCCCTGAAACTGTCTGTGCTCTTTGTCTTTAACCCACCAAACTCTGGCAAGTATTGATCATTTGCTTGTCTCCCAAGATTTTGTCTTTTTCAGAATATCATTTAGTAGTTGAAATCATATAGTATGTAGTCTTTCCAGGTTAATTCTTTCACTTATTAATATGCATTTGAGTTTCCTACATATCTTCTATGCTTCCCTGGTGTCTCAGACAGTAAAGCGTCTGCCTGCAATGTGGGAGACATGGGTTCAACCCCTGGGTTGGGAAGATCCCCTGGAGAAGGAAATGGCAACCCACTCCAGTACTTTTGCCTGGAAAATCCCATGGACAGAGGACATATCTTATCATGTCTTGAATATTCATTTATTTTAACATTGAGAAATATTCCATTGTGTGGATGTACCCACCTTTTATTTATCCATTCACCTATTAAAGAACATCTTTGTGGCCTCCAGTCTTGGGCAATGATGAATAAAGCTGCCATAAACATCCATGTACAGATATTTGTGGGTATATAAATTTTCAACTCTTGTGGATAAATACCAAACCCAAGAAGTTGGTATAGGAGCAATATTATTAACTAAGCTAAAAAATAAAATACCTTAAATATATAGCTCAATGGATTTTCAAAAACTGAATATACTGGGTAATTTCATTCATACAAAGATAAAAAAAACAGGCAAAGTGAATCCATGTGGTTGGAAGTTAGGATGCTTATGGGGGCAAGGTGAGATGACTGGTGAGGGCGTGAAGGCATGCTTTTAGGGTACTGATCATTTTCTAAAGAATTGGTTTTAATATCTTGCAAGGCAGTTTTTACTTCTGCTGAGAATCTCTGCTCAAGGGAGGCATGATGCCACATAGTCACCTGTTTCTCCAATCTTGGAGCAAAGGTTTGTCCTGTGTCTTCACCTTTCTTATGAATCCAAGAAAAGTTGGTTCTGTTCAGCTTTATTCTTGTTGTTAGGACAGAATGGTGACTTCTAAATCCCTTATTCATGAAGCCAAAAACCAAAATCCATTTAGAAACATTTTACAAATCCTTATTTGTGTTATTTATACATAGTCAGCACCCAACAGAGAACACTTTAAATATAAAATTATGTTACATTTTTATTTAGTTATGAAATATATTTGAAAGTGTAAATGGAATGGAATTCTACATTATTCATTTAAAGGTCAAATATTCTTGGGAGGAATTTGGATAAATCAAATTCTTTGATTAGTGTCCAAAACAAAATCAGAGCTAATTTCCAAACATATATATCTTTATTCCTAGCTATATTTGTCACAGAAAGATTATGTATGTGAGCAAATAATATAGTAAACAAGTAAGAGAAAAACATAAGTAAGCAAAACAAGCAATTAGTACTACTTCTGAATTCAGATTCTAGAAGCTAACTTTTCCTTATCTGTTTTTATCTCTTATTTTTATAATCAATTACTTACAATGATAACTAGATCTAAAAGAATAAAAACTGCTTTACTGAGATTGTACATAGACTGGATCAACATCACAGATCATTCTAAGTGTATATAAAAAATCTGGAAAAAAAATCTTATTCAGTTAAACGTGAAAAGAGAGGCATTGGGCTAGAATATGATGTTTTCCTTTTATGATGAGTAAATTATTCATGTCATACCCTTTATCTAACTCTCTATTAGCCTTATATTTCTAGAGTGCTGATTTTGTAATCACTCTCTATTCTTCTCTTTTAAAATATATTGGTATATGAATGAAATATAAAATGTGCTCATAGGATGAGGTGGGTTATGAGTAATTTTCACAGTCTGCTAGTTTTTGTTTTCCTAAAACTTATTTTTTTATTGTTTGAAGAATTTGTTCATTTACTCTTTAGAAATATAATATTAAATTGAACTCAGGCATTTCATGTGCAACTTTTGAACAGTCACTTCTTGTTTTTACATTTAAGATGGAAAATACTGTACTTAGTAGGTACTGTACTAAACTGTACATCTTAGTAGGCTTATGGAAATCATTAAAGAAAAACTGAAATTTCAGGATAGAGATTCCTGAAAAACTGATATCTTCAGGTAGTCAGGAAAAGAGTGGGATTTAATTAGAGAGGTTGGCTTATATGGGTTTTAAGAATCATTAAAGTAATAAGAGTCCAGTGGAAAATATGTAGCAATTCTTTTTTGATTGCTTCTGAGACTAATTCATGGGTTGAGAGTAAGGAGAAGGGAAGGATTACCAGGTGTTTGAGAGGGAAGGAGAAGCTATGAAATTAAATCATAGAGAGTCAGAGAGCAGACTGACTAAGGAAGTTTAGTTGGATTACCTGTAGCAATAAGAGCAAAATTGATGTCAGGTAATCATGACTTTATAATGGTATAAAGTGTTTGGCAAGGGAGTTGAGGAGGCGTTTGAGGATGTTATTACAAAAAGGGACCGTGAAACCAAGGACGTGTCTGGAGGGTTTAGGAGCAAAACAGATGTGAGAAACAGTGAAAACTCGGTAGGTCCTGGAAAAGTGAAGACTTCGTTTAGCAAAATCTATCTTGTAACCATGGAAGTAGATGCCTGAAGAGGTTGGGGATGACATCATTGGTAGGGAGGAGATAAGGAGATAGTGATGTGAGGTTGGAAGCATCATTTCCAAGCATACTGAAATCACCAAGAACATTTACAGGATTGATTAAGAGAGAGGAAATAATTGTTTTTTTTACAAACCTGTGGGTGTTAGTGACTTTCCAGGAGAATGACACTTACTGAGAGTCACTGTTTTAATCAGCCTCTGATGGCAGAATTGAGTTCGATAGAACACTGAAAGCATAAGGATCTAGACAGAATCACTCAAATTATGATGAATTATTAATATAGGTATAGTATTGCCTAATAGATTGGTCTGTATTCAATTTTGCTCTTTAATTTTAGTTCCTAAAAGTTCTTGATAAAAATTGCTCATTAATTCAGATTTATAATTCTTTATATATTTCTGATAAAACAGAGGAAAAACTTTTAAACATTTTCAAATAACCAAAAGCAAGGTCAATTTTCATTTTCTATTGATTGAAGAATTCATACCAGACTACAGACTGTAAGTATGCACATGAGCCTCACCATGGCCAAACACTGTGCTGATACTATACAGCTATCTTGATATTTTAACCTTTAGGCTGAATGACTGCATGCTTGGTTCCTTAGTTGTGTCCTACTCTTTGCAACCCTATGGACTGTAGCCCACCAGGCTCCACTGTCCATGAAATTTTCCAGACAAGAATACTGGGGTGGGTTGCCATTTTCCCCTCCAGGGGATCTTCCCAACCCAGGGATCAAACCTGACTCTCCTGTATTGGCAGGCAGGTTCTTTACCACTGCACCAGATGGGAAGCTTAGTCTGGATACAGGGACTAAAAACTCATTTAGTGGAGCTCTAAAAAACTTTCATTTTATGAATATAAAGAAGGTAATGAAAGAAAATTACTAAAATAAAACTGACTCGAACAGAAATTGAATTGTCTCAGAGCAGTTTTCTTTCTCACTCACTTCTCTTTTCTAGCATTCATTTCTCTCTAATATCAAACTGTTCCTTTATGCCTATTCTTACTTTATTGTCTTTTGTGCAGACCAGTTCACTATTGCTGCATGAGTACATGAATGAGTGCATGCTTAGTTCCTCAAAAGTGGCAGTCCTCAACCTTGATTCTCCTCACAGTAAACTCATTACAGTTAAAAATTTAGCATAAGTCCCAATTGGTTTTAAGGAAATGAAAATTAACATGTATTGGTGCTTCTGTCCCTATGGAATAGCATTCTAGGATCAGAAAAATCATATTGATGTAATGTGACATAACTTCTTATTTTTATGCCCTTACCTTGAATAAAAGCATAAACACATTTATTAAACCTTGTTCATTGATCTCTAGGGTCTTCCTGAAAAGTGAAAGTGAAGTCGCTCAGTCCTGTCTGACTCTTTGTGACCCCATGGACTGTACTCTGCCAGGCTTCTCTGTCCATGGGATTTCCAGGCAAGAGTACTGGAGTGGGTTGCCATTTCCTTCTCCAGGGGATCTTCCTGATCCAGGGATCAAACCCAGGTCTCTTGCATTGCTGGCAGATGCTTTACCCTCTGAGCCACCAGGGAAGCCTTCCTAGGTAGCTCAAATGGTAAAGAATCTGCCTATAATGCGGGAGAACCAGTTTTGATCCCTGGGTCATGAAGATCCCTTGGAGAAGAGCATGGTAAAACACCCCAGTATTTTGCCTGAAGAATTCCATGGACAGAGGAGCCTGTTGGGCTAGAGTTCATGGGGTTGCAAAGAGTCAGACATGACTGAGCAACTAACACACATTGATTTCTAAGATCATGAGCAATTTCTCAAGTAGAGTTCCATTGAGAGAATCTTCTTCATAGTGCATTTTCATCTATTAATTATATACATTTTAAAAAGATAACTATCAGTTGAACCAAATGATAGTAGAATAACATTCCCCAAACAATTTTACACCACACTTTAAGGGCAAAAACAAAGTCATGACCTCTTTTTCTGAAGTAGAAAAGAAAGTTAAATTTTCTCTCATTTCAAGGTACTGAGACAGGGCCATCTTTTGAGAATATAATGTGAATTAGTATTGTGTCATCATGAAGTAGCTCAGTCATGTCTGACTCTTCATGACCCCATGGACTGTAGCCCACCAGGCTCCTCCATCACGTGAATTAGTATAATTTTTCTTAAATGATAAATGAAGTAATATTTAGTAGCACATTAGTAATCTCTCCACAGAGATGGAAGGGATCTTATCTCATTTAAAAGATTGGACATGGAGGCTGATGTCACTTCAAACAGCAAAGAAATTTGAAAGAAGGTTTATTAGTCACATAAGGGACTTCTGGAGAGAGAAAGGTATGTGTAAGGCAGGGTGGAAAGGCATGTGCAAAGAGCAGGGAAAGGGTTGGGCCCTCATGGGAGCTAATGAGTGAGGCTGGACAATGATTTCATCCAAGGCAAGGCCTGGGAAATTCAAACTTGCCACCAGTGACTGCTGCTGCTGCTAAGTCACATCAGTCATGTCCGATTCTGTGTGACCCCATAGACGGCAGCCCACTAGGCTCCCCCATCCCTGGGATTCTCCAGGCAAGAACCCTGGAGTGGGTTGCCATTTCCTTCTCCAATGCATGAAAGTGAAAAGCGACACCATGGCCTGCAGCCTACCAGTCTCCTCCATCCATGGGAGTTTCCAGGCAGGAGTACTGGAGTGGGGTGCCATTGCCTTCTCCAGCCACCAGTGACTAGTTTTGTATATATAAAGAAAACATAAAAAAATTTCTGTGTGTATATTAGCAGAGAAAGGAAGGGTGCAAGTCTAAATGTTTTTGTTAATAAGTAAATAGTTGAACATCAAAAATGGAGTTAGGCTCTTACAACAAGTTAGGAAAAATTTTGATACTGTGTGTGTATGTGTTTGTGATTTTGCGACATTCCTTGTTGCTCATAAAATGACATGTTTAATATCTAGCAAATTTTCAGGATACTGGTACCATAGGATTTAAGAACTTAAGACTTTGAAATCATCTGGTTCAATTCCTCCATTTTACAAATACTAAAGTTTCTGAGTTTCAGGGACTTATTAAAGATAACCCAGCTTGAAAGTGTCCAGAGGTCCAGGTCAGTCCCTGGGCTACTAATTTCAAAGCCCGTACTCTTTCTAGTTCCACGTGATTACTGCTTGCAAAGAAACTAACTTGGTAAGAAGAAACTCTTAATTGAAGAAACTTGTTATGAAGAAACTCTTAACTATGTAATATTTCTGATAAAACACTTGAAAAATATTGTTTCCAATTCCAGTATACCATGAGACTATTTAAATTTGACTCTGACTTATTTTATATACATCCACTGTACTACTTCCTGATGTATATGCTGCTGCTACTGCTAAGTCGCTTCAGTCGTGTCCAACTCTGTGCAACCCTATAGATGGCAGCCTACCAGGCTCCTCCATCCCTGGGACTCTCCAGGTAAGAACGCTGTAGTGGGTTACCATTTCCTTCTCCAGTGCATGAAAGTGAAAAGTGAAAATGAAGTTGCTCAGTTGTGTCCGACTCCTAGTGTCCCCATGGACTGCAGCTTACCAGGCTCTTCCGTCCATGGGATTGTCCAGACAAGAGTACTGGAGTGGGGTGCCATTGCCTTCTCCGTGGTGTGTATGAGAAGTTTCATTAAAAAAAAAAAAAACCTATATAAGGGAATTAAGCATAAACTCTGAATATATGTATAATAATTAGACTTGACTCTGCAGAATTGTCAATGTTTTGCTTTGTCTGATTCCGGGTGCTAGGATGTTATATCCATAGAGGGCCCAGGCAGCCTCTTAAGATCTATGATGTAAAGGCCTATGTCACTGGATTGTGTTCTAAAATAATCACTCCTGGGAAATGTTCCAGGAACCACATGCTCTTGGGTAACTGAAGAAGCTCCCTTTATATTTAGAGGTCTTTGCTGCTCTTCACCACACTGAGGGGTTTGTTTTAGACAACTTGAGAGCAGGTGAAAATTATAGCAATTCCAAATTATTAAATAATTATATATTATTTATATAAATAAAGCTTATGGATAGAAACTAAACTTTTATTATTAATTTTATGATTAAAATATTTGGCAAACATTTAAAATTGCATTTTAAATCTCTGTTGCTATCCAGCACCTAGATCTTTGTTTATAAAACCATTCTTCAGTGAAAAGAACCAGGGCTCATTGTAGAAATAACTGAGTCTAGGATGGGGGACAGGATCTTTTTGTGTGCCAGAAACTAAGGAAATGATCATAAATGTTAAAACCTGCAATGATGGAGTCTATCAGAGGGCTATAACGGACATCCAAAACAGTTGTCAGTGACCAAAGCTGGAAGAATTTGAGCAAGAAAATAAGTAAAGTGGTATTGGATTATAACCCAAAGTATAAAATAAATATCCATAAATTTATACTGATATAAACTAATTAATCAGCTAGCTAGTGAATAATGGAGGATAGATAAATCTCCCATTCAAAATAATTCCAAATAATTTATATAGCTATTCAATTCTTCAGTCTTAAAGTTTTAACTTCATTTAGACTTTCTTCCAAAGTATACAGTATGAAAAGTAGAAAACAAAAGAATAACTTGACATGGAAAAACCAGACAAACATTACATCAAACTAATCAGGGTTAACAAGTGATAAGTGATAAGTCACGCTGATACTATACCTTGCTATAATGTGATGAAAATGGCAGTTGGCCTCTGTCGTCTTCCTCCTTAAAACACAATTACTCCTGCGTATTCATGTCGCAAGTTGAGGGGCATTTTACAAAAAAAAATCTGACCAGAAATCCTCAAAATTCTCAGAGTTATCAAAAAACAAAGAAAATCTGAGAAAATGTCATAGTCTAGAGGAGTCTAAGGAGACATGACCATTAAATGTAATCTAGTGTCCTGGATAGAATTCTGGAATCAATAAGAACAGTAGGGGAAAACTGAAGAAATCTGAGTGAAGTATGGACTTCAGTTAATAACAATGATTCAATATTGGTTAATTAATTGTACCACACTAATGTAAGATATTTGGGTGTGGCATAGATGGGAAATCTCTATACTATCTTCACCTTAATTTTGTAAACCTAAAATGATTCTAATATAAAAAGCTCATTAAAAATATTTTTGAGTGAATGATATACATATATTTAAATATGTTTCAATAATATATGCTATTATGAAGTTGGGATATAAATATGTATTTATTCTCTTAAGAAAAAATAAGAAATTCTAAATACCTCTATTTATACTTTATTTATATGTAGATATTTTTCATACTGATCTCACTATGATTACCTCATTTAAAAATAGCTGGCTCTGTACTTAAGTTGTTTTTTTTTTAACAAAGTTTATAATTAAACTTTTTAATTATAAAAACAAATTTATAAACTAAATTATTTACATTTAAATACAGTTATATGAATTGGAATTTTCAACAGTGAACAGATGTATGGTATCTAATAACTCCTTAGATTTTTGACAGTACATTGAGTATAATCTGGGAATCTTTGTAGTAGTATGATTATTAACTGTAAAGTATTCATTGTTCATTAGAAAGGTATTTCTTAATATCAGAGAACAAGGCACAGGGTATTTTTAACTGGTTTTTATTGTTGTTTGCTTCCAAATGTTACAGAATTTGGAGTCTTTTTCAAATGTGAAACAGGTTTGTAATTTGGAGAAAAATCTTAGCACTTAATTTATGCAATATGTATGAATATATGTGTGTCATATATGTATTTATAAGTCTGAATATCCTGTTCTTTCCAGGAAAATAGTTATACAGATTTAACTTATAGAGACTTTAAACTGCAATTTGTTTATTTCTTCAGATGCAAAAATTTAGGGCAATAGATCATAGCTATTTTTAGGTAAACTGACTACTGAAGCTACAGTTCAGTCTTTCTTGATTCACAGAGTAGAATTAACTAGCTTGGTGGAAAATTCTATAAAGAAGGTGTTAAATAGAAGAATCTTACATCATCAAACATGAGTGAAAAGTATACACAAGTGAGAGCACACGGATTTGAACTTCCATTGCTCTATAAAATAGCTGTATTCTAAATTTCTATAGTTAATTTTTGTACCTTTATCATTAATAATGTCCAAAGCTTCTCCTTTCATACTTTTATGATTAATTTTCACTCAATCAAAATAGATGTTGGGGAGAGTCATTAAGGGAGTTTATACATAATTTAATTCTAGAACAGTGGTATTTTAAGGTAATAATCTAAGTTTGGTTGAACGTGTCTTTGAAACTACTTTGTAACTACCCTATAAGGTGTGAATAGTTCTTGTTTGTTTCTTTTTACTTTTGTTTTTGTTTTTTAACACCTACTGGATGTCTTTACTGCATTTTCTCCTATTCAGTAGTACCATCAAAAATGACTAGAAAAGAAAAAAAGATCATAAGAATGTAAAACTCACATAGTTGGAATTTTAGAAGACAGAATTTCAAACAGATTTTTACTGGAGGACAGAGTTGCAAGGAAATTAAGTGGCTGCCTATGTACATAAAACTGCAGGAATGGAACCTGGATCGTCTTTTCACTCCTGGTCCAGTACTCTTTCTGAATATTTGCATTATTTCCATGTAATTTATAGAGTATAATCTGTCTTACACCTCCTGCATGCACACACACATATACATAAATATCACACAGCAACAGCTGTGTTTTCTTTTTTTTCTTTCAGACTGATGTTTAAAAATGCTTTACACAGATGCCAATTTTACAGCCATGTAGTTTAATTCCTAGAAAAGAAATATGAATGCATTCTTTAGATAGCAGCCAAAATTGTATATGTTCTGTTTGTGTGTGTGATTTGAAACGGGTTATTTTACATTAAAGGATCTGTAGTTAACAGACTTACTTTGGGAAATAGCAGGTCCCTTGATCACTTATCTTGCTTTTTTCATCAGAAAAGAAAGAGGGTTCCAGAAAAACATGTACTTCTGCTTTATTGACTATACCAAAGCCGTTGACTGTATGTATCACAACAAACTGTGGGAAATTCTGAAAGAGATGGGAATATCAGACCACCTGACCTGCCTTCTGAGAAATCTGTATGCAGGTCAGGAAGCAACAGTTAGAACCGGACATGGAACAACAGACTGGTTCCAAGTTGGGAAAGGAGTACGTCAAGGCTGTGTATTGTCACCCTGCTTATTTAACTTACATGTAAAGTACATCATGAAAAACACTGGACTGGATGAAGCACAAATGGAATCAAGATTGCCGGGAGAAATATCAGTAACCTCAGATATGCAGATGACACCACACTTATGCCAGAAAGAGAAGAACTAAAAAGCCTCTTGATGAAAGTGAAAGTGGAGAGTGAAAAAGTTGGCTTAAAGCTCAACATTCAGAAAACGAAGATCACGGCATCCAGTCCCATCACTTCATGGCAAATAGATGGGGAAACAATGGAAACACTACAGACAGTGACTGCAGCCATGAAATAAAAAGATGCTTACTCCTTGGAAGAGAAGTTATGACCAACCTAGACAGCTTTCCTGGTGGCTCAGAGGGTAAAGCATCTGCCAGCAATGCAGGAGACCTGGGTTTGATCCCTGGATCAGGAAGTTCCCCAGGAGATGGAAATGGCAACCCACTCTAGTATTCTTGCCTGGAGAATCCCATGGAGGGAAGAGCCTGGTAGGCTACAGTCCATGGGGTTGCAAAGAGTTGGACACAACTTCATCTCACTTAGACAGCATATTAAAAAGCAAAGACATTACTTTGCCAACAAAGGTCTGTCTAATCAAGGCTATGGTTTTTCTAGTAGTCATGTATGGATGTGAGAGTTGAACTATACAGAAAGCTGAGCACTGAAGAATTGATGCTTTTGAGTTGTGGTGTTGGAGAAGACTCTTGAGAGTCCCTTCAACTGCGAGGAGATCCAATCAGTCCATCCTAAAGGAAATCAGTCCTGAATAGTCAATGGAAGGACTGATGCTGAAGCTGAAACTCCAATACTGTGGTCACCTGATGTGAAGAACTACCTCATTGGAAAAGACCTTGATGCTAGGAAAGATTGAAGGTGAGAGGAGAAGGGGACGACAGAGGATGACAGAGGATGAGATGGTTGGATGGCATCGCCAACTCAGTGGACATGAGGTCAACTCGGAGTTGGTGATGGACAGGGAGGCCTGGCGTGCTGCAGTCCATGGGTTCGCAAAGAGTCCGACACGACTAAGCAACTGAACTGATCACTTCTCACTGCTGTCCACTTTCAAAATTAGTCTTAGTCATTTAAAGAGGAATTAATCCCTAATTCCCTAGTGTGTGCTCAGTTTAAGTAAATTTTTAAAAATATTACTTGTCTGCAAAAAAAGTTTAATAAGTTGATTATTTTCCAGTCCTCAGTGCTATCCAACATTTCTTGGTGGTAGAAGAGTTCTAGAATACATAAATGATCTGTTTTGTTTTTTTTTTCCTCCCTTTGGTGTGTATATGTGGTGTGTGTGAGGCAGGAGGCAGGAAGTACGTGTGTGTGTGTGCTCGCAAATAACAAACAATGAAAGAAAACTCTTACTAAATATATGAAATAGTCTGCTTAAAGGGCAGAACACTTATGAAATGTTGTGGAATGTATCTGAGAGTTCACAATTTTTCTCTTAATTCTTACAGTTATGGTTTACAGAGGCAGGCCAAAGGCTGATGTGGAAGGTGTCGTCCATTTGGTTATAAAGCATTAAGAGAACACAATCTTAGTTAGATACACAGTCTGACTCATGCATTCTAAGCTGATTACAGTCTTATTCTAGCACAGCAAACCTATATTTCTTTTTCTTTAGAAGAATATTTTATTATCATAAAATTGAAGCCATAAAGAATGAGATAATTAAGAGAAGAAACTTTTAACATCGCTTCTGCCTAATGCCTTAGAGATGCATTTTCATCAAAACCCCACCTAAAAGGGTGCATGTTTTAAGATTTGGCTATTTTCCTTTCAAATGTGGTGGAATGTATTACTGGCTTATTACATTTTTGCTTTTTATGAGCTGTGTGCTCCTCTCCTTAATCTCACATAATTAAATGTCATATCCCTGAGGATTCTGAAAATATTATTAAAGTTGGCACAAACATTAAATTTAACCTCTATTTCTACCTTAGTTATCACAGCCATTCTAGTAGTTATAGAAGAGAAATGGCATGCCTTTGTCCACAAGATACATAAGAGTCCTGTGGACTCTAAATTTGTAGGGCATCATCCAAACTCAGAAGAAAAAAGTCACATTGGTTTATGTCTTCATTTTTACCACACACACACACACACACACACACACACAATCACACATGTTTCTAAAGATTGTGATTTATGTATCATGTGGAAACAAATTTTTGTTGTTGTTCAGTCACTGAGTCATGTCCGAGTCTTTGCGACTCCGTGGACTGCAGCATGCCAGGCTTCCCTGTCTTTCACTGTCTCCCAGAGTTTGCTCAGATTTATGTCCATTGAATCAATAATGTTATCTGACCATTTCATCCTCTGCCACCTCTTTCTCCTTTTGCCTGCAATCTTTCCCAGCATCAGGGTCTTTTTTCAATGAGTTTGTTCTTTACAGCTTCAGAATCAGTCCATCCAGTGAATATTCAGGGTTGACTTCCTTTAGGATTAACTAGTTTGATCTCCTTGCAGTCTAAAGGACTCTCAGGAGTCTTCTCCAAAACCACAGTTTGAAAGCATCAGTTCTTCAGTTTTCAACCTTCTTTATGGTCCAACTCTTACACCAAAAACAACCTACTTTAGGGAAAAAATGTAGTGAACAATACTTGATTTGAGATTATCTTAAGTTTATCAAGTAAATAAATTTTTTCATATTTAATAATCAAACTTTGTTTCCCAGAAAGAGGGGTGTATAGCAATATGTAAAGGTTTTACCCATTCCAATTAGGCAGGCCTGTTAACTAATCTTGACTCAGCCACAAAGAAGTTGTAAAATCTGGGGCAAGATTTTTTTTTCACTTTTTGGAGACTCGGTTATTTCTTTGCTAATAGAACTAGCAGCGTTGTTTTGATTGTTAAATAAAACATCATGCATAAAAGGCTAGTATACTTATACGTAAGTGCCAATGATTAAATGACAGCTATCCTTGTTGATAAATAATTTTACTATCATAATGACACTTTTAGTTAGCATGGTTATTATTAAAATGCTGTCTAGATACTATAAGTAATTTGAAGGTAGGTCCATATCAGTGCAAGTTGAATTAAATTAAATTGATTTTATAAAACTTTTGCAAACTATATGTTAATTTTAGCGAGTTTCTTCTGTTTAAAGTATAGTGAATTTCTTTTTCATTTCTAGGGAAAGTGAAATTCATGTTGAATATGATAATTATCAATTAGATTTAAGCAGTCTGTCAAGCCAGCTTTGTGACTAGACTCCCACACTGAGCAAACTTCAGCGACAAAAGAGAAATAAATAAATGATTAGACTGTTGAAAATTGAAGTTGTGTACAGAAAGATATTCCAAGGTCTTCAAATTGTTTAAATATCCTAGGCTTATTTGGAAATGATCTGTAAATCTTATAGACATAAAGAATTATTCCCACTGTATTTAAATCAGGAGAGGACAACTTATTGTAATTTAAGGGATGCCTTTATATTTGGATCTTCCCTAGATTGAATGGATGACTCAAAATACTTAATCATGAGACAATTCTAAAAGAATTTACAGACCTGTTTGGTTCACTCTAATGGTGACAATTAATACTGAAAATCAGTATTCATTTCTGATATACAGGGAGCTGATTAAATAATTGAACTCTAGTAACTTCAGCAATATGTGAACGGTGAACTTCCAGATGTTAAAGCTGATTTTAGAAAAGGCAAAGGAACCAGAGATAAAATTCCCAACATACCCTGGATCATCGAAAAAGCAAGAGAGTTCCAGAAAAACATCTATTTCTGCTTTATTGACTATGCCAAAGCCTTTGACTGTGTGGATCACAATAAACTGTGGAAAATTCTGAAAGAGATGGGAATACCAGACCACCTGACCTGCCTCTTGAGAAACCTATATGCAGGTCAGGAAGCAACAGTTAGAACTGGACATGGAACAACAGACCGGTTCCAAATAGGAAAAGGAGTACGTCAAGGCTGTATATTGTCACCCTGCTTGTTTAACTTCTATGCACAGTACATCATGAGAAACGCTGGACTGGAAGAAGCACAAGCTGGAATCAAGACTGCCGGGAGAAATATCAATAACCTCAGATATGCAGATGACACCACCGTTATGGCAGAAAGTGAAGAGGAACTAAAAAGCCTTATGATGAAAGTGAAATAGGAGAGTGAAAAAGTTGGCTTAAAGCTCAACATTCAGAAAACGAAGATCATGGCATCTGGTCCCATCACTTCATGGGAAATAGATGGGGAAACAGTGGAAACAGTGTCAGACTTTATTTTTTGGGCTCCAAAATCACTTCAGATGGTGACTGCAGCCATGAAACTAAAAGACGCTTACTCCTTGGAAGGAAAGTTATGACCAACCTAGACAGCATATTCAAAAGCAGAGACATTACTTTGCCAACAATGGTCCGTCTAGTCAAGGCTGTGGTTTTTCCAGTGGTCATGTATGGATGTGAGAGTTGGACTGTGAAGAAGGCTGAGCACCAAAGAATTCATGCTTTTGAACTGTGGTGTTGGAGAAGACTCTTGAGAGTCCCTTGGACTGCAAGGAGATCCAATCAGTCCATTCTAAGGGAGATCAGTCCTGGGTGTTCTTTGGAAGGAATGATGCTGAAGCTGAAACTCCAGTACTTTGGCCACCTCATGCGAAGAGCTGACTCATTGGAAAAGACTCTGATGCTGGGAGGGATTGGGGGCAGGAGGAGAAGGGGACGACCCAGGATAAGATGGCTGGATGGCATCACCAACTTGATGAACATGAGTTTGAATGAACTCCGGGAGTTGGTGATGGACAGGGAGGCCTGGGGTGCTGCAATTCATGGGGTTGCAAAGAGTCGGACACAACTGAGCAACTGAACTGAACTGAACTGAACATGTTCTGTGAGATTGATATAAGTCATTCTTGTAATAAATTTTGTGTTATATTTTTATAAAACCAGGAATATAAACCAGTTTTACTTAAAATAAAACTGGAATACTTTGTATTTCCATGCAGAATAAAAACCTTAAAAGTATGTGTAAAATTTTTAATATTATATCTGAGACAATTTCCATAGTGATTTTTTTAGCCTAAAATTCAGGGTCACTGAAGACAGACAGGTTATAGTGGAGAGTTCTGACAAAACGTAGTCCACCGGAGGAGGGAATGACAAACCACTCCAGTATTCTTGCCGTAAGAACCCTACCAACAGTATGAAAAGGCAAAAATACATGACACTGGAAGATGAAACCCCCGCCCCAGGTTGGAAGCTGTGCAGTATGCTACTGGGGAAGAGCAGAGGGCCATTACTAATCCAGAAAGAATGAAGCATCTGGCCCAAAGAGAAAATGACACTCAGTTGTGGATGTGTCTGGTGGTGAAAGTAACGCCTGATGCTGTGAAGAACGATATTGCTTAGGAACCTGGATTGTAAGTCCATGAATCAAGATAAGGTGTACCTTTTGTCTTCCGTTGATAAGAACTGAACATTTCTCAGCTTGGGCTATAGTCCACGCGTTGCAAAGAGCTGGACATGACTGAGCACATGTGTACACATGGAGTTTAAATCTCCACCTAGATTTTTTGTAAGCTTTATATCTACTAATAGTATCTAGTCTTAAGGGTAATCCTCTACCTCCCAGAAATGCAATTATAGATAGTTCCTACCATCATAAGTATATATTCTCTTGAGTCTAGAAAATCCTACAAGAGGCTTCAGTCTGCTATGGGCTTTGATGTGGAGAGTCTTGACTGTAAAGAAATGCCATGCCGCTTCATTCCTCCTGTAACTTCCAGTGGTTGGTTAATTACTGGGTGTAATACACGCGCGCACACACACACACACACACAGACACATTTGGTGCCAAGATGATTAAATAGAACATTTTATAATGTTTACAAATGACTAGTCATTACTTTGATGCAAGTTTTCAATGACTTAAATATATTGTTCATCTTCAAATATTACCTTGATATTTTATGGCTTTTATCTTGAAGAGGAAGATGGTAGAATTGTAAACTAGATAACCTCTGAAATGATTAAAGATTGTGTGTGTGTGTGTGTGTGTGTGCACGCGCATGTGAGTGCATGCATGTGCACACTCAAGCGCAATGGGAGAAAATGCAGATATTTCAGAAAATAAGTCTTTTATTTTTTGTTCTTGTCTTCCTAATTCTTAATTTTCAGGTTTTACAATCTCATTAAGCATTATGGTCTTTTGATCCAGTACCCTCTCCCACTCTGTCAGATCATTCTTTCTTGTTGTTTAGTTGCTAATTTGTGTCCAACCCTTTTGCAACCCCACGGACTGTAGCCCACCAAGCTCCTCTGTCCATGGGATTTCCCAGGCAAGAATACTGAAGTGTGTTGCCATGTCCTTTTCCAGGGGATCTTCCCAACACAGGGATCAAACCTGAAGCTCTTGCACTGTCAGGTGGATTTTTTACCACTGTGCCACCAGGAAAGCCTGATTCTCTCTTACTTCCATCCAGTTTAACCCAAGAAAACAAGAATACACCGAGGACACTCTCACTGTGGAGATTTCTTCTGGTGAACATCTAAATAAGTCACTCCACCACCTGCAAGTTTCATTCTGTTTCTTCCTATTTTCTTTATTAAGGCCTTTCCTGAAATGTCTGAATCCAAAACAAGTGACCATCCTGTCACTTGCCTTTCCCTATCCTTTAGGATCTACCTATTGGTTAGACAAAGCTATGAAAGTGATCCTAAATATACTTAGCTACGCACATTAATCACAGAAGGCAGTGGCACCCCACTCCAGTACTCTTGCCCATGGAAGGAGGAGCCTGGTGGGCTGCAGTCCATGGGGTCACCAAGACTCAGACACGACTGAGCAACCTCACTTTCACTTTTCACTTTCATGCATTGGGCAAGGAAATGGCAACCCACTCCAGTGTTCTTGCCTAGAGAATCTCAGGGACGGGGGAACCTGGTGCGCTGCCGTCTATGGGGTTGCACAGAGTCGGACACGACTGAAGCAACTTAGCAGCAGTAACAGCAGCAGCAGCAGCAACAGAGCAGGCACATTAATGGATTGGGTGTCATATACAAGAAATCATTCTGAAGAACAATTTTAGAAAGTGTTGCCCTATTTTTTTTTCTGTAGTTTTGTAGTTTCTGGTCTTAACATTTAAGTCTTTAATCCATTTTATATATTTGTGTATTTTTGTATATGGTATAAAATATGGATGCAGTTTTATTCTTTTGCAAGTGGGTATTCATTTTTCTCAATAACATTTGTTGAAGAAACTACCATTTTTTCATTGTGTATTCTTAGTATCTTTATAAAAATTAACCATATATGTGTGTGTTTCTTTCTTTTCTATTGGAGGAATACTGCTTTACAATGTTATGTTGGTTTCTGCCATACAAAACTGCAAATCAGTCATGTATATATATCTATATCCCCTCCTTTTCGAATGCCTGTCCACTCCCCCAATCTCACCCCCGTACATCACCAGAGAGCTTCAGGCTGAGTTTCCTTTGTTATGTAGCAACTTCTCACCGCCTATCTGTTTTGCACGTTAGTATGTGTCTGTTGATGCTGCTTGACTGCACACACAGATTTCAACTGTATGTGCAGTGAAGTGGACTACTTCGTCCCACTCTCCCTTCCCCCTACTGTGTCCACAGGTTCATTCTCTAGATCTGCATCTTCATTCCTTCCCTGCAAATAGGTTCATCAGTACCATTTTTCTAGATTTCATATATATGTGTTAATATACAGTATTTGTTTCTTTCTCTTTCTGAGTTACTTCACTGTGTAACAGGCTCTCGGTTCATCCACCTCCCTACCACTGTTCCTTTTTACAGCTGAGTAATATTTCATTGCATATATATACCACATCTTCTTTATCCATTCATCTGTCAGTGGACATCTAGGTTGCTGCCATGTCCTGACCTTTGTAAATAATGCTGCAGTGAACATTGGGATACATGTGTCTTTTAAATTGCAGTTTTCTCAGGATATATGTCCAGTAGTGGGATTGCTGAGTCATATGACAGATTTATTCCTAGTTATTTTTTTCTTTTTTGAGGAATCTCCGTTCTGTTTTCCATAATGGCTGTATCAGCTTACATTCCCACCAACTGTGCAGGTAGGTTCCCTTTCTCCACATCCTCTCCAGCATTTATTGTTTGTAGATTTTTTTGATGATGGCTATTCTGTCTGGTGTGAGGTGATTACCTCATTGTGGTTTTGCTTTGTAGTTCTCTTAACAATGAGCATGTTGAGCATCTTTTCATGTGTATGTATTCTTTAGAGAAATATCTGCTTAGGTATTCTGCCCATTGTTTGACTGGGTTGTTTGTTTGTCTGATATTGAGCAGCATGAGCTATTTATATATTTGGAGATTAATCCTTTGTCAGTTGTTTCATTTGATTTTCTCTAATTCCGAGGGTTGTCTTTTTATCTTGTTTATGTTTCCTTTGCTGTGCAAAAGTTTTTAAGTTTAATTCGGTCCCATTATTTACTTTTGCTTTCATTTCCATTAGTCTGGAGGTGGTTCAGAGAGAATCTTCCTGCTATTGATGTCTAAGAATGTATTGCCTGTATTTTCCTCTAAGACTTTATAGTTTCTGCCCTTACATTTAGGTCTTTAATCCATTTTGAGTTTATTGTTGTGTATGATGTTGGGCTTCCCTTGTGGCTCAGCTGGTAAAGAATCCACTTGTAATGCAGGAGACCTGGGTTCGATCCCTGGGTTGGGAAAATCCCCTGGAGAAGGGAAAGGCTACGCATTCCAGTATTCTGGCCTGGAGAATTCCATGGGCTATACAGTTCATGGGGTCACAAAGAGTCAGACACAACTAAGCAACTTTCACTTCACTTATGATGTTAGAAAGTTTTTTAATTTCATTCTTTTACATGTAGTTGTCCAGTTTTCCCAACTCCAATTATTGAAGAGGCTGTCTTTCATCCATTGTATATTCTTACCTCCATTGTCAAAGCTAAGGTGCCCATAGGTCTGTGGGTTTATTTCTGGGCTTTCTGTCTTGCTCCATTGATTTGTGTTTCCAGTTTTGTGCCCCTGCCATACTGTCTGATGACTGTAGCATTGGAGTATCATCTAAAGTCATGAAGGTTGATTCTTCTGGCTCTTTTTCTTTCTCAAGATTGCTGTGACTATTCAGAGTCTTTTGTATTTCCATACAAACTGTGAATTTTTTTGTTCTAGTTCTGTGAAAAATGTCATTGGTGATTTGATAGCAATTACACTGAGTAGATTTCTTTGGGTAGTATCGTCATTTTAAAAATATTGATTCTTCCAGTCCAAGAACAGGGTGTATCTCTCCATCTGTTTGTGTCATCTTTGATCTCTTTCACCAGTGTCTTATAGTTTTCTGAATACAAGTTTTTTATCTCTTTAGGTAGGTCTATTCCTAGATATTTTATTCTTTCTGTTATAATTATAAATGGGATTGTTTCCTTAATTTCTCTTCCTTATTTTTTACTGTAGTGTATAGGAATGCAAGGGTTTATTGTGTATTAATTTTATATCTTGCAACTTTACTAAATTCATTGATTAGCTCTAGTAAATTTCTGGTGGCATGTTTAGGGTTTTCTATGTATAGTAACATGTCATCTGCAAACAGTGAGAGTTTTACTTCTTTTTTTTCCCAATCTGGATTCCTTTTATTTCTTTTTCTTATCTGATTGCTGTGGCTAAGACTTCCAAAACTGTGTTGAATAATAATGGTGAGAGTGGACACCTTTGTCCTGTTCCTGATCTTAGAGGAAATTATTCACTTTTGAGAATAATGTTTACTGTGGATTCATTGTATATGGCCTTTATTATTTGGAGGTAGGCTCCTTCTATGCTGATAGGAAATAAGAAATCTATGTCAAGATAAAAATGCATTTTAAAAAGTTGTACTTCCATACATTACTGCTGCTAGGTCACTTCAGTCGTGTCTGACTCTGTGCGACCCCGTAGATGGCAGCCCACTAGGCTACCCTGTCCCTGGGATTCTCCAGGCAAGAACACTGGAGTGGGTTGCCATTTCCTTCTCCAGTGCATGAGAGTAAAAAGTGAAAGTGAAGTCGCTCAGTCATGCCCGACTGTTCACGATCCCATGGACTGCAGCCTACCAGGCTTCTCCATCCATGGGATTTTCCAGGCAAGAGTACTAGAGTGCATTGCCTTCTCCTTCCATACATTAGTTAATCCCTTAATTTAGAAGAAATTTTGCTTGGAAAATTTTAAAAAATCACTCAGTTCAGTTCAGTTCAGTTCAGTCGCTCAGTCGTGTCCGACTCTTTGTGACCCCATGAATCACAGCACGCCAGGCCTCCCTGTCCATCACCAATTCCCGGAGTTCACTCAGACTCACGTCCATCGAGTCCGTGATGCCATCCAGCCATCTCATCCTGGGTGGTCCCCTTCTCCTCCTGCCCCCAATCTCTCCCAGCATCAGAATCTTTTCCAATGAGTCAACTCTTCACATGAGGTGTCCAAAGTACTGGAGCTTCAGCTTTAGCATCATTCCTTCCAAAGAAATCCCAGGGCTGATCTCCTTCAGAATGGACTGGTTGGATCTCCTTGCAGTCCAAGGGACTCTCAAGAGTCTTCTCCAACACCACAGTTCAAAAGCATCAATTCTTCGGCTCTCAGCCTTCTTCACAGTCCAACTCTCACATCCATACATGACCACAGGAAAAACCATAGCCTTGACTAGACGGACCTTAGTTGGTAAAGTAATGTCTCTGCTTTTGAATATACTATCTAGATTGGTCATAACTTTTCTTCCAAGGAGTAAGCGTCTTCTGCTGAATCCAGGATACCAGGCTCTATTAGAAGGGAAATACCTTCTGAGCCATAATTCTGCATCATTATGGCTTGGATCCATAGAAAATAGTTCATTTAAAAATAAATATCTGCCTTGTTGTTAACAGATTTTTCTGATGAATCAGCTGGTTTTGGCTTTGTATAAAGATCTGATCTATAGAGTTACTCATCTTAAAAGTCACCAAATA
Organism: Budorcas taxicolor; assembly: GCF_023091745.1. Lineage (NCBI taxonomy): Eukaryota > Metazoa > Chordata > Mammalia > Artiodactyla > Bovidae > Budorcas > Budorcas taxicolor. The sequence continues at coordinate 41,415,211 of NC_068913.1, read as the reverse complement.
TTTTCTTAGCAGTGTGGAAACCAAAGAACAAAGGTAATAATCATACACTGTATCATTTATACCCTTCATAAAATAATATTATTTCATAATCTAATCATTTGATTTTGCTTAATGTTGTTTATATAACTTGTATTCCTTATTCCAAAGTTTTGACATCAAAGCTTATATAATATGGAAAAGAATATAAAACTCAGAAGTAGTAAGTAAATGTCTTCATAGCCAAAATGTAATATACCTATTACTTTCTGAGCTTAATTTTCTTTATGAAAGATAATTGTTTCTATCTTATTATTGCATTACAATCTCTCATTTAAACACAGGTAATTTTAGAGAAGAAAAATAAACATTACATATTATTTTAGAAATTTATTTCATCATTGAAATAAGGTTATAAAAATTTGAGATTCTTCAAATTAAAAACCTTTTTCATGGTACATCTACCCCTCTGAATTATTTCACCAAAGTTACTTATTCCCACTTAAAGAATATTAAGTTGTCTAAAATTCATATTCCTAGTTCAGTTCATCTAATACCCATTTCTACTTTGAATATTTTTTATCTTGTTCCTTGCAACTTGTATCATCCTGAGACCAACAATTTAGTAATTTCCTCACCTATTTTACAAATGTTCATATTCAATACTAATATACATAATATATAACAGTGAAACAGATAATAATTGTTGTGTTACCAAATTATATAGTATCTAAACTTAAACAGTTTCAGGAGTGGGTTGGAAAGATGATAATAAATGCTCTCTGGACATCAGGAGTAAACTGAGATTTGTTTCCCCAGGCAAACTGCCTTACTTGACCATCCTAATTATGTAAATCAAGTGAAGGTCAAAAGCACAGAATGTTTGAGACATTTTAGCTGGAGAAACGAAATAAATACAAAAGGTGAAAAGAATGGCACCATGGTGTATTTTATTGAGGATTAAAGTGTTACAGTTTATATGTGTTCTCACAGGTGGGTTTCCCTTGTGGTTCACCTGGTAAAGAATCCGCCTGCAATGTGGGAGACCTAGGTTCGACCCCTGGGTTTGGGAAGATCCCCTGAAGAAGGGAAAGGCTACCCACTCCAGTATTTTGGCCTAGAGAATTCCACGGACTGTACAGTCCATGGGATCACAAAGAGTCGGACATAACTGAGTGACTTTCACTTTCACAGGTAATAGATAAAAGCATTTGTGTTTTCAAATCTTCAATGTCAAAAACGAAAATGTTAGATATTTTGATCGTCCTGCTAGATGGTGAATATGCAGAGGAGACAAAAAGAGGAGTAAGGAAAGAAAATGCAGTATCAACATGAAATTTGAAGTCACTGACATCAGTCTATTGAGTGCCAGGCATTTTACTATCTACTGCAGACCAAAGATTCATTTCATTCACTGTCCTTGAAAGGCTCACTCTGGTGAGAAGACCAACACAATCAAATATTTAAATACATGGCAAGTGTTATAATCAACATTCATAAAGTTGTATAAAAACATATATGATGGGGAAAATATATCTTTGATAATTAGGGAGATGGTTCAAAAATGTCTTTTGCTGGATACAAATGAAGGACAGTGGAGGAAAGTATAGGCTAACTATATTCCCAGAAAATGAACAGAATATTCTAAGCCAAAAAATGCCTTTAGTTATGGTTGTAGTATAGAGTACATGTTTGAAGATAGTGTAAAGGTGGAGATGGTTGCAAAGGTCATGACATGAAAGATTTTTGTATATAAAATTTGGAATTGTACTGAATTTAGTGAATGTGACAGAATGATTTTTTTTTTTCCCAGAATTTGTGGTAGGGAAATTTTAAATAGACAGTTACCCTTGAACTTCAGAAATATTACTCTTATGCTGATTATAAGAATGGATTAGGAAGTTACCATACCAGAACCAAGAGGACAATTTAGAAAGATTTTGAATCAAGAAATAATCAAGATCTACATTAAGGAAATTTAACAAAATATGCAGCAAGAAAAGATAAATTAAACAGATATTAAGGAGGTCAGGTGAGGTGAGTTGGTTACAGATGACTTTAATGAAAACAGGGTTCTTAGGGAGAATGGAGATCCAGGATGCTGTGGCATTTCTCCAAAAAGAGAGGTTAAGGCTGAAAACCTACAAAATATTTAGGTGGAGATATCCAGTAGAAAATTAGAAACCTAAAGCTCAGGATAAAAAATCAGGATAAAAATCGGGATAAAAAAATCAATTGAAAACTATACTTCATATGAATTTACCTACCATATATTTCTGAATATTATCCATCACCAGCCAGGATCATCTTCCACTCTGATGATTTTTTTTTTCAGTTAACTTATTTTTCCTCTCGATCTTTTATTGATTTTTCAAAATTCTGGTTAATATGCTTAGTTATAGACACTACTGAATTTCTGCCTGGGAGAGGGGGAAGCACTACTGTAAGAAATAAATAGAAAACATATTTTACTGTCAGCATAAAGTTTTTTTCATGATTAAACAAAGATTTAAATTTGGGTCAACAAATATTTATTGAGTTTATCTCCAGGCACAATGCTGGAGATAGAGAAAATGTATATTATTACTGTCAGTTATCAAAGAGTTTGCAGTTAAATCAAAGAGAATTGAAATTTAGATATATCAGTGTAAAAACAAGTGTGTAAAGTATCCAAGTGATACAAAGAACCATTGATCAAATCTATCTGTGGATAGAGTTAAGTTCAAAATGGACTTGACACATGATGGTTCTAATTTTTTTTCATTTATTTGAAATAATTTTATTTAAATGTTAAAAAATACAACTAGAGAAGAAGACATGTTTCTTAGAAGTGTCCCCTAAATTTGTCTTAAAGTTTGTTGACCAACCACTAGGAAAGTGAAGCTTAATAGTCATCAGTATAATATTAATCCCTAACATTTTGTTACAGATCATTAAAAATGCATTCACTGAAACACATGTCTTCGGGGTTTTTTTTTTTTTTTTAATGCTGAGTTAAGTTTTATCAGCATTCTCTTACTCCACTAAAGGAATCTGACAGCATGCATTATAACCGTATGGCTTTTCTCTCATCACAAAATAATAGTTCACATGGATTTTTATTATAAAAATAAAAACAATTGGCTACAGGGTAAGTGGTTTCTCAGAACCACACCTAACTATGATATAATATTATGAGATTTAAGGAGAAAGTAGCCAAGTTTTTCATAATGAATACATTAAATAAAAGAAAAAAATATTTTGTTCCAAAGAGAATTCTATTTCACTTTTTCACATAAACATTCTCTCCTATTGAAATCCAAAGTAACTTAGAAAGTTGGCATAATTGTTAGTATTTGCAAATTAATTGTAAAATATTTTTTGTGGAAACATATGTAAATAGATTTAAATTTCTCTTATTGGTTCTATAAAATCAAATAAGCCATTCTGTGTCTCAGATCTATAACAGAAATATCAAATAGTGAGATTGCATACACTGTGCCTCTAACTGAATTCTCAGTAGAACTGCCTATTAAAGTTGTAAGAAGTAATTTTGTATTATGAATTTTATATAGGATAAAACCAAAACACAATGCTACTTTTTATGATATACATTAGAGCTGTCATAGTTCAAATATTATTCTAAATGTACTTTTAGGAAAAAACTCAATTTTAAAAATTGTTTATTATGGTTAAATTTATTTAAACTCTTTGATTTTATATTTGTACTTAATAGTTAATAAAAATTTTGTTTTAATGTTTCTTATAAAGCCCTTTTATCTTTTCTTACAATCCCCAAAGAACCTCATGAATTTATTCTACTTATGTTTAGAAAAAAATTAAATAAATGTTACCTACTCAGAATCAATTTCTAAAATAGAATGAATGCTGCAGTTGATGGATCTTCTTATTGGAAATAAATAAAGAAGTTATTTAGGCTTCAGATTGGTAGTAGAATTGTTATAACTTTCATACCATTAGGTCAGCTCCAATAATTCTGTACAGGATTACAATTGGAGACAGATGGTTCTGTGTCTCTAGCAATTGATTATATGATTTTGTAAACAGATAATATCAACTTGGCAGAAATCATAGTCCAACCTTTCGTTAGCATTTCAGAAAATTAGCCTCTAACCCAGTTTAGGTAGATCAAATTTAATGTGGGCGAGGACCTTTTAACCTTGGAAAAGAACACAGGCAAGAGGAAAGAGCTACTGCCAGAACAGATTTTGCATGTGAACTCTTATAAAAATTGTATCTTACCTTTACTTTTCATGTGAAGAAGTAAAACATGAATATTAATAGCACCTATTTTGTAAGCTTGTCGTGAACAGTGTCTGTTTTGTAGGTAAATACCATGTATATTTTATGACCCCATTTCTCCATTTTCTTTCTCTGATAGTTCCTAGGAACTCCAGATTCTTCTTTATTATGCAAAGTAATTAAACTCCTCAGACTCTTACATCTAGGTTTTTAAATCTCTCTTAAATGTTCCTGAAATATACTGAATGTGTTCTGATGTAATACTTAGACTCTGATGAAGCTGCTTAATTAATTACTATTCTGTAAGACCCAATTAAAACATGAAATGTGACTGTCCTAGTTATAGTTATATGTCAATTAGATAACACTGTTCTATTTAAATAGAGAAGAGAGAGAGGAAGGCAAGCCAGCAAACTACTCCAGCTATTAATTCATCTAAGTGCTACTACCCAAGCCTTCATTTACTTAATTCTAAGCTTTATAATTCACTTCACTATAGATCCAAGGGGCTTACCAGGTGGCGCTAGTGGTGAAAGAGTCTGCCTGCCAATGGAAGAAATGTGAGAGATGCAGATTCGCTCCCTAGAGGTGGCAGATCCCCTGGAGGAGGGCACGGCAACCCACTCCAGTATTCTTGCCTGGAGAATATCATGGACAGAGGAGCCTGATGGGCTACAGTTCACAGGTTGCAAAGAGTGGGACACTACTGAAGCAACTAAGCACAAACACATGGATCCAAAGATATTTAGACCCTTTCTCTTCCCTCTTGGCAACAGATGAGTTTCAAAATTCAAATTTAAAAATATATTTTAGAAAGTTATATATGTTATATATTATGGAATACTTCCTTATGGAAGTGTAACCAGAACTACAATTAAAATATTAAAATAATGACATATGAATATTTACGCTAAACTAACAAGTAAAATATTGTAAATAGCCTCATATCAATCTAAATCAGATCCACTTTCTTTCTTTGTCTTCCTTTCTTCCTTCTTCCTATCCTTCTATCCTTTCTCTCTGTTTCTTAAGAAGTGAGACGTTTCCTCAGTTTTCGCTACTGATAGGATACATTAAAAATAGATTTTCAGAAATTTGGGGATTTGGGAATGGCAAGTAAAGGATTGTAAACTTGTATAAGAGTGGTTAAGAAACTGAAATTTTCACTGGGATTGAAGGACAAATATTAGTATAAAATTATTTAAGGAAAGTTGTGATTAGATTTTTTTAAAGTTCTCTTTGAGTAAAAGGTCTTTTCATATACTAATTGATATATATATAGCAGCATATAAGCCTGGTTCATTGTCCGCATGGAATGGAACAGAGACTGAACACTTAGTTTCAGTTCAGTTCAGTTCAGTCACTCAGTCCTGTCCGACTCTTTGCGACCCCATGAATCACAGCACGCCAGGCCTCCCTGTCCATCACCAACTCCTGGAGTTCACTCAGACTCACGTCCATCGAGTCAGTGATGCCATCCAGCCATCTCATCCTCGGTCGTCCCCTTCTTCTGCCCCCAATCCCTCCCAGCATTAAAGTCTTTTCCAATGAGTCAACTCTTCGCATGAGGTGGCCAAAGTACTGGAACTCCAGCTTTAGCACCATTCCTTCCAAAGAAATCCCAGGGTTGATCTCCTTCAGAATGGACTGGTTGGATCTCCTTGCAGTCCAAGGGACTCTCAAGAGTCTTCTCCAACACCACAGTTCAAAAGCATCAATTCTTCAGCACTCAGCCTGCTTCACAGTCCAACTCTCACATCCATACATTGGAAAAACCATAGCCTTGACTAGACGGACCTTAGTCAGCAAAGTAATGTCTCTGCTTTTGAATATGCTATCTAGGTTGCTCATATCTTTTCTTCCAAGGAGTATGCTTCTTTTACCAAAAAGTCAATTGTTAACTGAATAACCTCCATGCTTTCCCTGCTTTGGATGATCTTACCTTATCAGTTATATGCAAATGCATTTGATTTAACAGCTTATGCCAGATCTCCTTATCTTCTCTTAGGGAGTACCTTAGCATTAATTCATATCTTCTCTTATACCCATCTGAAACACTACTGGGATTCCTCTCACTTTTCTTTCACTTTTCAATCTTATTCTCCTAAACAGCCCCATACAGCAAGCTGCCCTTTCAAGATTTCACATAAGCCAGAAGCTACTTTGTCTCTATTACTGCTTACAGGACCACAGAGCTTCCTTGTGACCACTGTTCATGCCCGCAGTATGTTAGTATGTTACATTGTTCTGGTTAATCAACACTACTTCACACCAACAGACCACAAAAGAATTGCTTGGGCTTCTTATTCTTTAGAAATTATATATATATACATATATTATACATACACACACACACACACACACACACACATATATATATATATATATATACACACATATACATACACATAAGTACCTTTTCTCTCAAAGAGTGACAAGCGGTTATCCACAATGAACCTGAAAGTATTTCCTCCCCTAGATCTTGTCAGGGCTAGTCCATCAGACTGGATTCTTTCTTTTACAATGGAGATTTTCCAAAGGTATTTCATTGTTAATCATATGCCTCACCCTAACATGGCTCTAAAATTTTGCTTTTCAGTGCCTCCTACCTCCTAGATATGTGGCACACTTGTACCTGCCTGAAACTATCCATGTTAATTATTGCATTTGGTTCAACTTCTCTGACACATCATAGCCCCAATTTTGGTATGCCAGAGGCCCTCACTATTAACATGGCCATACTCAATACAGGGTGGGAATGGGAAGAGTAGGTAGGTGGAAGGCTTAGCATTAGTTGGATAGTTGTTTCCATTCCATGCTTTGTTCGTGAGAGCTGGCTACAATCCCATGAAAGGCAACGTGTCTCTCTTCCATCCTACAAAGAATCATGCTCTTAAAGAGTAATTGCTGTTGATGGAAGTGTGGTCTATTGGTGCTTTAAAAAGACTGAAAAATCAGTTAATTAGCTGTTGAGTAATATCTGTAAAGTGCTCTACTTTGTCCAAAATTATGGACTCTTGGCTAACTACTTAAATAATTCAGTTTTCCACCAATAATACCTGTACTTTTCTACCAAAATATGTCATACTGCGCATTTGTAACCTTAATTTTGATATGAAGAATCAATACATAGAACTACAAAAAATAAGTTTTAGGGTCTAGCTAGGTAAAATTCTGGACATAAGTGATCTATTTTTTCTTATGTCATTATAAAATATGTTTGTGATTTTTGTTTATTATTAAAGGAATCAGATAACAAAATCACTCCTTTTTTCTTAAGCTAGTAACACAAATGTATGATGAAAAGTGTATTTGTTTACATTAAGTTATTTAGTCCTACACTTATTACCCCTGAAGTTTAATGTAGAATTAAAAACAAAACTATATAACTGGCATAATTAATTGCAAGAAGTATATTTCTATATACAAAAAGCAGATAGTTACTTATATATGGCTGGTGGTCTAGTTGCTAAGTTGTGTCCAACTCTTATGACCCTATGGACTCTAGCTTCCCAGTTTCCTCTGTCCATGGGATTCTCCAGGCAAGAATACTGGAGTGGATTGCCATTTCCTTCTCCAGGGGATCTTCCCAACCCAGGAATCGAACCTGGGTCTCCTGTGTTGCAGGTAGATTCCTTACTCACTGAGCTAGGAGGAAAGATTATATTTGGCTAATACAACATAATTCTTCAGGACGAACTGATTAATAATAGCTATATTTACCCCCAGTTTCACAAAGGGCATTGTATTTCAGAGATTAATAGAAGTATTAATAGGATACCTAATTTGTTAGCACCCGCCCTTATTTAGTTATAATTATTTAGTTTCAGATAATAAAACATTTACATTGTCTTAAAGACAAATATTTCATTTTAAATATAGAGAACAAAAATCTAGAATAGTTGTGCATAATGCTTTTAAAATGACACTGAAGAACAAATAAAATCAGACTCAAGTGTTTCCAAAATCTTAAGCAAAATCTAAATACAAAATTCAGATTGACCTTTTTCATATACAATGAATATTAAGATATTTAAGATAGCAGATTAAATGAAGCATTCAAACTGATTCATTTCAAGAAATCAGATTGTAAATACATGATTTAGTGCCATAATTTTGGTCAAGCAAAACCTGCTTTTTAAGACAATATAAACTTTAATATTTTAAAAATCGAAGTGAATTTATTTGAAAGGTTAAAATTCAAAATGAGTCTCAGAAAGGCAATGAGTCGAAATAACAAATAAAAAACAGTCAGAGGAACAGCTGGTACCCAAGTATATACTGAGAGACCAGAGCTCAATAAAGAGTAACAGATAAAATCAAAGAATTGTTAAGATTCAGTTTCTTTTCAATGCAATGACCAATCTGGTTCCCTTCTTTCATTAACATCTAAGCTTCACCACTGAGTACAATTTGATTCCCATGTCTTATTCCAGTCCTAGACTATAAATAACATTATTTATAGTCAAGGGTTCTAAGGAATCAGAAACCCAGTGGTACGACAGCATGCCAGATTCCTCTGCTCCCCTAATAACTCAAAGCCTAGCTTGAGTACGCACTTTCTCACTGTCTTTCTTGACAAAAGCAAGCCACTTTGAGACTTGCTTCAAGAAACTTGGCCTCATTTATAAACTTTAATGAGTACTTAATTTTTTTTTTAATAAAATTGCAGTCCTGCTTTGCTTTCTTTCGAGATGAGGACATTGCCTCTGAATCTGGTCCTTAGGATTTTTGGTTATTGTTACCAATTACAAGATAGAGTTGCCAGATAGCACATAGTACACTCAGTTAAGTTTGAATTCGGATAAACAATGGAATTTATTGTTTTAGTGTAAGTATGTCCCAAATGTTTTTTATGCTAAAATTTTTTGTTGTTTATCTGAAAGTCAAATCTAACTGGGTATTTTTACTTGCTGAACCTACTATCAGGCCTTCATGGCGTTAGCATCCAGATTAGTCCTCAGGTTATTACCAGAACTCACTTGGTGGGCCAGTCAACTAGAGCCAGCTGATATCCCCTGAATATTGTCATCAGTGTTATACTGTATCTCTAGAAAACTAGAAGCTTCTCCTGGGACCTTCTGTGTTTATCTATCCTACCATAGTCCTAGCCTGACAGAACTTTATTTAAAAAGTACTTTAAATTGCTGTAGCAAATAACTCTGATGGTCTTTCTAACATGGGCAATTGATAAAGCTTTCACATTAATAATAAAGTTGTTTGAAGAATTTATTTTAAAAATAGATTATGATCAAATAGGGTTATATGAATTATTATATATCAATAACCTCAGAAATGCAGATGACATCACCCTTTCGGCAGAAACAGAAGAGGAACTCAAAAGCTTCTTGATGAAAGTGAAAGAGGAGAGTGAAAACGTTGGCTTAAATCTCAACATTCAGAAAACGAAGATCATGGGATCCGGTCCCATCACTTCATGGGAAATAGATGGGGAAACAGTGGAAACAGTGTCAGTCTTTATTTTGGGGGGCTCCAAAATCACTGCAGATGGTGACTGCAGCCATGAAATTAAAAGACGCTTACTCCTTGGAAGAAAAGTTATGAGCAATCTAGATACCATATTCAAAAGCAGAGACATTACTTTGCCCACTAAGGTCCGTCTAGTCAAGGCTATGGTTTTTCCAGTAGTCATGTATGGATGTGAGAGTTGGACTGTGAAGAAGGCTGAGCGCCAAAGAATTGATGCTTTTGAACTGTGGTGTTGGAGAAGACTCTTGAGAGTCCCTTGGACTGCAGGGAGATCCAACCAGTCCATTCGAAAGGAGATCAGTCTTTGGAAGGAATGATGCTGAAGCTGAAACTCCAGTACTTTGGCCACCTCATGCGAAGAGTTGACTCATTGGAAAAGACTCTGATGCTGGGAGGGATTGGGGGCAGGAGGAGAAGGGGACGACAGAGGATGAGATGGCTGGATGGCATCACCAACTCAATGGACGTGAGTTTGAGTGAACTCCAGGAGTTGGTGATGGACAGGCAGGCCTGGCGTGCTGCAATTCATGGGGTCACAAATAGACACGACTGAGCAACTGAAATGAACTGAACTGAACTGTAACCAAAACAAGAATATTGCATAATTTTTTTGGTTGCAATACTTCAGTAAAAATGTGCTAAAAGTGACAGAAGTTTCAGATAAAGGAAACGAAAACCTTAGTTTTTCTGTTTAGGACATCTGAGAACAGATTTAAATACACACACATATATGCATGAAAACTAGATCACATATGGAATGATAGCTATCAGACAGAGTTTAATTTCAGCCTATAATGTCCATGCTATTTTAAGTGTCAATTTATTAGAGATAATTAAATAATAAATTATAGAATCTTAAAAAAAAATTATAGAATCTTTGGGGAGACTGAACAAATATAATCTGTTTACCTTCTTGGAATGACTACCAAAGACACACCATTCAATTCCACCACAGAGGTGGGCAGTACCACTGCTACTGTTAAGAAGCTGCCACATCCAGAATCACACCCTCACAGCCAAAATCAGGAACCTGACATAGGAAGGTTGCATAATGAGGAAGCTCTGGTTGCTATAGATGCCATTTACATAACTATATCTCACTTACAAATCACACTAGTAAAATGGATGTCCCACACTATGCCTCTTGACACTCAATACTGGATACTGAAACCACTGTTCATTTGCTTTAGTAAACTAAACACCTTCTCTTCTGCACTTGCCAGCAGAAATGGTATTTGCATCAAAAGTTGGTTTCTTCTTACATCCATTTAACAATATCATGTAAGGCCAGTCTTTTTTTATTTAAATTTCTTTATTTTAATTGGAGACGAATTGCTTTACAATATTGTATTGGTTCTACCACACATCAACATGAATCCGCCACAGGCGTACACATGTTCCCCATCCTGAACCCCCCTCCCACCTCCCTCCCCGCCAGTCTTATTGCCTGAATTTAAATCCTATTTGGAACCCCAGTTCCAGAGGTCTGGGAACTGCAGTCTGTAGTTTTCCATCTAAATGCAGAAGATACTAGAGGGAAAGTAGAATACTTATTGAATGCCAGACTACTATATCCATACAGGACGCCATAATATTTTTTAAACCTGGACCATATGTGTGTGTCATATCCAACAGCCACCAGACTACAAAATGATGAAATTAAATAAAATAATTTTAAGTTATGGTATATTAAACTTAATTGGTTGTGACAAATGCCGAAAAGAAATGTAGATTGCAAATTTAAAGCTTCAAGAACTGCTTAGGTGCTTTCATAGATAAGCGATAGGTTTTTTACCGCAAACTTCACTTTCACTTTTCACTTTCATGCATTGGAGAAGGAAATGGCAACCCACTCCAGCGTTCTTGCCTGGAGAATCCCAGGGACGGGGGAGCCTGGTGGGCTGCCGTCTCTGGGGTCACACAGAGTCAGACACGACTGAAGCGACTTAGCAGCAGCAGCAGCAGCAAGGATGTTTTAGATTTTGTGTTTATAATCTTTTGAGATTAATGTTCAGGACAGCATCTCTCAACTCATGGGTGAGTGCATGCTCAGTCTCTCAGTCATGTCCGACGCTTTGTAACACCATGGACTGTAGCTTGCCAGGCTCCTCTGTCCATGGAATTTTCCAGGCAAGAATACTGGAGTAAGTTGCCGTTTCCTACTCCAGGGGGTATTTCTGACCTAGAGATTGGATCGAGCCCATGTCTCTTGCATCTCCTGCATTGGCAGGTGGATTCTTTACCACTCTGCCTAGTCTGTAATCACTTAAAGAACTTTAAACAAAATGCCAGTGTTCAGGCTACTTTGATTTATTCAGTCAGAATTTCTGTGTGCTTAAAGATTCATGGGTTAATCTAATGCACATCCAGCTTGAGCATCACTTGCTTCACATGAAAATCAGTCCTTCTGGAGACACATCTCTGTTAACTAAAAACATAAAGGCTGTTGAACCCATGGGTCTCATCTAGAATAGTATTTATTATGATCCTTAGAAATGGAGTATATAGAGAGATGTAGGTTTTATTTTTAGGTACATTATCACTAGGTTACAAATGAGAGGCTATATAGAGTATTTTATGATCACAAATTAGACTTGATTTGGAATTAACTTCAGAAATGGAAATTCTGATTTTGCATGGACTAATATATCCATTGCTTTAGATGAAAGGCATCACATTTTGTGGAAAAAACAAACTTTCCTTAAAATTATTTCCTTAAAATAATTCTGTGATTTAAGAAAAAAGTGACCATATATCACTAATAACATATAATCTGTTAAAAATAGGCTGTATGAAGCTGTATAGTCTCACGGTCATTTTTTATTATTACATATGAAATATAAATACATATTTTAAAATTATGACACAGTACAAGAAATTGTTAACATTTTGTAAAAATTAAATATTAATTCTTCTAAAATTCAACATCTAGCATGGTGTTGCACAATATAAACATCTAATAAACTGTTTTTTTAGTAGATTCATATTAGAATTATGCAGCAAGGGAAAAGAAAATCACTTCCAGGAGAGAAAAAGCACATTACTCATCTTCTTGAAATTCTCTTTACATAAACCAAGGCACTTTTCTACACAGTATTAAGTAGTTTTCTGGGGTGGAGTTGCATTCTTTGTATTTTTCTGCATTCCATCATCATTAATCAAATGTCCCAACTTGGATTTTGGAAATATTGATCATACACATTGCTTAATAAACCTTTCAAACTTTATGAGTAAATAGGCAAAAAGAGAAAAGATTGCAAATTGTAAAATTAAGGGGATGGTACAGTGATGAAAGATAAAAGAATATCGATGTAGTGGATCTAAATTATCTCTTCAGTGATGATGTATAATTTTAAAGAAAACAATTAAAAATAATCCAAACCTCATGTTTTTCTTTAAGATTTGGCTTATTCTTATTTTCATCCATTTTTTTAATGCACAAACCTGAAATTTTTAACAGCCTAATTTAAAAAGTACCTACTTTTCTACCTAGTTTGATCTAGTCAACAGGATTCCTCATGCCAAAAACAAATAAGCTTTAATATTCACAAGTAGGGGCTTTCTGGGTAGCTCAGCTGGTAAAGAATCCACCTACAATTCAGGAGACCCCAGTTCAATTCATGGATTGGGAAGTTCCCCTAGAGAAGGGATAGGCTACCCACTCCAGTATTCTTGGGCTTCCCCGGTGGCTCGGATGGTAAAGAATGCACCTCAATGTGGGAGACCTGGGTTCAGTATCTGGGTTGGGAAGATCCCCTGGAGGAGGGCATAGCAACCCACTCCAGTATTCTTGCCTGGAGAAACCCCATGGATGGAAGAACCTGGTAGGCTACATTCCATGGAGTGGCAAAGAGTCAGACATGACTAAACACTGCACAGCAGCATTCGCAAGTAAGTCTATTTGAGCTTTGATGATTTATCGGCTTTTGTCACTATGTTCTTATTCCCCCTGAAAAATATTTACAATATTTAGGTATTTGGACAATTTTGATTACATTCTCTGCCCATTATACTACTCTATGTAAACAAGTAGCTGATAAGAAACTAAAATTTTCCAGAAGACATTGTGGGTTGGGTTGCTCAATATCCACTCAGCTCCCTTCTAGCATGCCATTCTAAATATGGGCAATGTTTGAAAAACAAAAAGTAAATGTGAGCGACTCCTTTGCAGCCACTGTTTTAGAATCTTCCAAACAGAAACTCTCGTAGAGAATTAGGAGAAGGAACAACTTGAGCTACAGGAGTAGATAGGTACAATGTGTGAATATGTAAGAGCAGGCATTTTGCTATGTGACAGCTCAAGTGGAGATTCTAGCATCTGGTCCTTGTTGCCATAGATGCCGAGTGGCATGAGCCACGGCCTGTACGGCTTCCACCAGAACAGCCTTGCAGGTGGATGTTTGCCTTGGCTGCCTTTGTTCTAGGCTGCGTCTAGCCACTCTCCCACCTCCAGCTACTTTAGAGTTGCTATCAGTCACACAGTATGTTCTGATAAACCTTTTTGTGCTTAATAGCCACCAGGGAAGCCCTAAAATAGTTGAACACAAAGTTAACCCAGTTAAAATGGATTTTGTTGTCTTCTTACTGAAATGCTAACCAAAGAATCTGCTAAAGATGTTTCGTAGCAATTCGTACTTAAACACTTTAGGAAATTGGGAAGATGGCACAGCAAAAAAGGCAGTACAATTACTCTGAAACATAGTCTAGAAGGAGTTGCATTTTGACTTGCGATATCGCAACAGAAATGTCTCCCATCAACTTCATTGTCTTACAGGAGTTTCTGTCTTTAAGTGACCTCACCCACAAAATTTTCCTTGGTTGTGTGTTCAACCTTAACTAAAAATAGGCATGCAGGTTTTTTCAGCACTGTTTACTTGACAATAGACAGAACTTGAAGTCTCTTTGCCTCAAGTCTTTTCTGTCAGTGAGTAGAATCACCCACAGATTTATTCATTTATTCAGTTTAGTCCCAACAAGAGACTTAGCTTCTGATTATAATTGGTTTGACTCCATATGTTGGGCTAGGTGCCTACATAAATCCCCTTGCTTTAGGACCTAGTTTCTCTAAAACTAAGTCTCTTTCTCTATTTTCTTACAGAAAATAGAAATTATATTATTTTCTCTTTTGGCCACTGAGGCTCTTTTCTGTAAAAGTTGACTCATATATCTTATGCTGTCATTTTTATAGAGCAAATTTTTAAAATAGTAATAATTGTTATTTCAGTTGAAACAATGAGTTTAGTTGTTAGTTGCCAATGCAATATAATAAAATGGCAAATTATTTGTGTATAAGCATGATTTGCATGAATGCTTGGCAACTCTTGATAAGGGGCATGATCATACTTACTTAGCTTGATATAATCAGTGATTCTCTCTACATATCTCCCCAGCTCAGATTTCCATAAATAAAAATAATCCAAGTTTTTACTGGGCAATTAATCTATCAAGTCAACCTGATCCCATTATGGCTATGATTGCATTATATTTTTAGTAGCAGTAAATATAAAATAAGACAAGATAGTTTATCACTGTAAAATTATAGTGATAGGAGCTAAAACTATCCTAAATATAATATAGTATACATGTATAAGGGGTTTAAAAGATATAGAAACTAATGAGACACCACAATTTCCCTCTGCCATGGCAGAAAGTGAAGAGGAGCTAAAAAGCCCCTTGATGAAAGTGAAAGAGGAGAGTGAAAAAGTTGGCTTAAAGCTCAACATTCAGAAAATGAAGATCATGGCATCTGGTCCCATCACTTCATGGGAAATAGATGGGGAAACAGTAGAAACAGTGTCAGGCTTTATTTTTCTGGGCTCCAAAATCACTGCAGATGGTGACTGCAGCCATGAAATTAAAAGACGCTTACTCCTTGGAAGAAAAGTTATAACCAACCTAGATAGTATATTCAAAATGACCCAGCAATCCCACTGCTGGGCATACACACCGAGGAAACCAGAATTGAAAGAGACACATGTACCCCAATGTTCATCGCAGCACTGTTTATAATAGCCAGGACATGGAAACAACCTAGATGTCCATCAGCAGATGAATGGATAAGAAAGCTGTGGTACATATACACAATGGAGTATTACTCAGCCGTTAAAAAGAATTCATTTGAATCAGTTCTGATGAGATGGATGAAACTGGAGCCGATTATACAGAGTGAAGTAAGCCAGAAAGAAAAACACCAATACAGTATACTAACACATATATATGGAATTTAGAAAGATGGCAATGACGACCCTGTATGCAAGACAGCAAAAAAGACACAGAGGTGTATAACGGACTTTTGGACTCAGAGGGAGAGGGAGAGGGTGGGATGATTTGGGAAAATGGCATTATAACATGTATACTATCATGTAAGAATCGAATCGCCAGTCTATGTCCAATGCAGGATGCAGCATGCTTGGGGCTGGTGCACGGGGATGACCCAGAGAGATGTTATGGGGAGGAAGGTGGGAGAGGGGTTCATGTTTGGGAATGCATGTACACCCGTGGTGGATTCATGTCAATGTATGGCAAAACCAATACAGTATTGCAAAGTAAAATAAAGTAAAAATAAAAATTAAAAACAAAAACAAAAAAACAAGCAAAAAAAGCAGAGACATCACTTTGCCGACTAAGGTCCATCTAGTCAAGGGTATGGTTTTTCCTGTGGTCATGTATGGATGTGAGAGTTGGACTGTGAAGAAGGCTGAGCGCCGAAGAATTGATGCTTTTGAACTGTGGTGTTGGAGAAGACTCTTGAGAGTCCCTTGGACTGCAAGGAGATCCAACCAGTCCATTCTGAAGGAGATCAACCCTGGGATTTCTTTGGAAGGAATGATGCTAAAGCTGAAGCTCCAGTACTTTGGCCACCTCATGCGAAGAATTGACTCATTGGAAAAGACTCTGATGCTGGGAGGAATTGGGGGCAGGAAGAGAAGGGGATAACCGAGGATGAGATGGCTGGATGGCATCATGGACTCGATAGACGTGAGTCTGAGTGAACTCCGGGAATTGGTGATGAACAGGGAGGCCTGGCGTGCTGTGATTCATGGGGTCGCAAAGAGTCGGACACGACTGAGCAACTGAACTGAACTGAACTGTATCTTGCCTCACCACATCTCAGTACATATAATCTCTACATCTTTAGTTAGATTATATTAGTAAAAGGCAGCTTTCCTTTATTATTCTAGCTGTAGCAAACAAACTGAAGAGGACAGAATATTGAAATATTACATGGTTACTCTGTTGACTTCCTTAGCAAGTGCTATCCCAAACTTGATGTCTTGTAACCCTGAAGATGTATGTCTTCTAGTGGTACTGGGGTTGGAAAACCACGCCTCGCATAATAAGATCAAGTATGATCAGTGTGATTGTGACATTCTGGCCCAGTTTCACTCAAGGTCTTATATGACACAGACTCCACAATCTCAGTTAAAATTGAAAACCACAGCTTAATGAATTTTTATTTTAATACTTAGAAAGAACATGTTCCATGGAGTAGTATTATCTGTACACTCACAAGGAAGTCATTAAAGTTACTGTTTGGTGAGAAGTTAAAATATTTAGGAATGTTTTTATTTTGGAAGAATGTACTCCTAATCTAATATGTTGCTAAAATCATGGCTGGGTACCAGGTAGTTCCTACATGTTATTATCTATTCTGATAACTGTTAGTCAGAAGAATGTGTTAAAAGAGGTCAGAAGATATTTTCACTTCACTTCCAAATCTGTGAGAACACATCTAATTTCAATCTAGCATCCTAACTTTAAGAGATTTTAAGAGGTAAATTTGCAGTTTGGCACATCCCTGGAACTGGCAGGCAGTCTCAAGGAGGGTAATAGTGAGATTGATCAAATTAATAGGCAGTTTTCACACAAGTTGTTGTTATTCCAGTTGCTCCATCATGTCTGACTCCTTGCAACCCCATAGACTACAGTACACCAGGCTTCCCTGTCCACCATTTCCTGGAACTTGCTCAGACTCATGTCCGTTGAGTTAGTTATGCCATCAAACCAGCTAGTCCCCTGTCATCTCCTTCTTCTCCTGCCTTCAGACTTTCCCAGCACTGGGTTCTTTTCTAATAAGTTGGCTCTTCACATCAGATGGCCAAAGTTTTGGAGCTTCAGCTTCAACATCAGTCATTTTAATGAATATTCAGGATTGATTTCCTTTAGTATTAACTGGTTTGATCTCCTTGCAGTCCAAGGGACTCTGAAGAGTCTTCTCCAACACAACAGCTCAAAAGCATCAATTCTTCGATATTCTGACTTCTTTATGGTCCAACACTCATAACCATACATGACTACTGGAAAAATAAATTTTCACACAAGTAATATTAATATCTGTAGACTAAGGCTAGCCCCTAGACTACAATGTGCTTGAGGCTATATAATGATCATTGTTAACATCAGTGAAGAGTCAGAATTTGGAAACCAAACAATTTGCATTCCAGAAGCATCTGCCAAGTGTGAAGTCCATACCAAGGAACATCCAAGCAATGATGATATAACTCAGGAATTTACTACTTTTTGTAGAATAAAAATGTGGGAAGTCTGAAATGTCACATTAGAATCAAGTATGCCTGTAAGACCAGGTGAATAACAATAGTATTGTGCTAGAGGTCAGAAAAGGTAATTTTCAGTGTTTTAATTTATTGTTTCCCTTTTTACATCTTTATGAGCTTCCCTGGTGGCTCAGAGGTTAAAGCGTCTGCCTGAAATGCGGGAGATCTGGGTTCAATCCCTGGGTAGGGAAGATCCCCTGGAGAAGAAAATGGCAACCCACTCCAGTATTCTTGCCTGGAGAATCCCATGGACAGAGGAGCCTGGTAGGTTACAGTCCATGGGGTCGCAAAGAATCGGGCACGACTGAGCGACTTCACTTTCACTTTCTTTTTATATCAATGGAATATTTTACGAAACAGTGTTCAGTTCAGTTCACTTCAGTTCAGTCGCTCAGTCGTGTCCAACTCTTTGTGACCCCATGAATCACAGCACGCCAGGCCTCCCTGTCCATCACCAACTCCCGGAGTTCACTCAGACTCACGTCCATCAAGTCGGTGATGCCATCCAGCCATCTCATCCTCGGTCGTCCCCTTCTCCTCCTGCCCCCAATCCCTCCCAGCATCAGAGTCTTTTCCAATGAGTCAACTCTTCGCATGAGGTGGCCAAAGTACTGGAGTTTCAGCTTTAGCATCATTCCTTCCAAAGAACACCCAGGGCTGATCTTCAGAATGGACTGGTTGTATTTCCTTGTAGTCCAAGGGACTCTCAAGAGTCTTCTCCAAAACCACAGTTCAAAAGCATCAATTCTTCAGCGCTTAGCTTTCTTCACAGTTCAACTCTCACATCCATACATGACCACTGGAAAAACCATAGCCTTGACTAGTTGGACCTTTGTTGGCAAAGCAATGTCTCTGCTTTTCAATATCCTATCTAGGTTGGTCATAACTTTTCTTCCAAGGAGTAAGTGTCTTTTAATTTCATGGCTGCAGTCACCATCTGCAGTGATTTTGGAGCCCCCAAAAGTAAAGTCTGACACTGTTTCCACTGTTTTCCCATCTATTTCCCATGAAGTGATGGGACCAGATGCCATGATCTTCGTTTTCTGAATGTTGAGCTTTAAGTCAACTTTTTCGCTCTCCTCTTTCACTTTCAAGAGGCTTTTGAGTTCCTCTTCACTTTCTGCCATAAGGGTGGTGTCATCTGCATATCTGAGGTGATTGATATTTCTCCCGGCAATCTTAATTCCAGCTTGTGCCTCTTCCAGTCCAGCGTTTCTCATGATGTTATCTGCGTATAAGTTAAACAAGCAGGGTGACAATATACAGCCTTGACGTACTCCTTTTCCTATTTGGAACCAGTCTGTTGTTCCATGTCCAGTTCTAACTGTTGCTTCCTCACCTGCATATAGATTTCTCAAGAGGCAGGTCAGGTGGTCTGGTATTCCCATCTTTTTCAGAATTTTCCACAGTTTATTGTGATCCACACAGTCAAAGGCTGTGGCATAGTCAATAAAGCAGAAATAGATGTTTTTTCTGGAACTCTCTTGCTTTTTCGATGATCCAGTGGATGTTGGCAATTTTATCTCTGGTTCCTCTGCCTTTTCTAAAACCAGCTTGAACATCTGGAAATTCACGGTTCACGTATTTGTAACAGTGTTAGGAAACCCTAAGAGTTTATACTCTAAGTCCATAACCTGAGCCTATAAATCAAGACCATCAATTTAATTTTTTGACAGTTGAACATTCTTAACCAATGAATGTTAAAAAGTCATCACACTTCAAACTCTTCAATATACTTCTTTTTTTTAACATAAAGCGAATTCAATATACTTCTAAGTATGTATATTAGTTTGAGAGCCTGTTTGTGTTTCAGAGTATGTTTCATTAGCTCACTACAAGTAAGTTACAGTGAGTTATAGACAATTCTTACATATTATATAACATGAATACACTCTCAGTATCAAGTACTTACTGGCTATCAACAGTAAATTGGAAAGTAATAAGTAGGCCGTCAACAAGACTATATTTTATTGCTGTAAATTTACTCAAGGATGTTCTCACCATGAAAGAAAAATTTAAAAAGTAAAACTACAACAATCCAAGAGCAATTAAGTTCAAACAAGATATAGAACAAATAGAAAACCAATTTTGAACCGCAGTTCCCCCTGGCGTATAGAATAGGCTATAAATGGATTTTTAAAATAAGCATCTAAAAATTTTTTATTTAAAGAAAAGATCTACTTCAGAACTGAAGAGACATTGCAGGGACAACTGGATAAAGGTACGTGTCTCTGTTCTAGGACACTCAGATATGTTAAGAATGACTATTTTGAATGTGCCTATTTAGTATGTTTGGGTATGAAAGTGAGATATCAAGATAGTATATATAAAGGTTGTCACATAAAATTGCTGAATAAAAATAGCATACAACTATTCTACTTCTGTCATGGAGTGGATCAAATAAATTCATTTTTTTCTGTTATTATTGTATCATATACATACATGTTATTTTAAGATATTAAATTAGACATCAGTCTGTGTGTGATGGTATTTAATCACAAGATAAATGCTATATATCCAGTCCCATCAGTTCATGGCAAATAGATGGGGAAAAAGTAGAAACAGTGACAGATTTTATTTTCTTGGGCTCTAAAATCAGGTGACTGCAACCAGGAAATTAAAAGATGCTTGTTCCTTGGAAGAAAAGCTATGATGAAACTAGACAGTGTATTAAAAAGCAGAGACATCACTTTGCTGACAAAGGTTCATCTAGTCAAAGCTGTGGTTTTTCCAGTAGTCATGTACAGATGTGAAAGTTGGACCATAAAGAAGACTGAGCACAAAATTTATGCTTTTGAACTGTGGTGCTGGAGAAGACTCTTGAGAGTCACTTCAACATCAAGCAGATCAAACCAGTCAACATTAAATGAAATCAACCTTGAATATTCATCGGAAGGACTGATGCTGAAGATGAAGCTCTAATACTTTGGTCACCTGGTAGAAAGAGCCAAATCATTGGAAAAGACCCTGATGCTGGGAAAGATTGAGGGCAAGAGAAGGGAGCGACAGAGCATAATATGGTTGAATGGCATCACTGAATCAATGGACGTGAGTTTGAGCAAACTCTGGGAAATGGTGAAGGACAGGAAAGCCTGGTGTGCTGCAGTTCATCGGGTCTCAAAGAGTCGGACATGACTTAGTGACTGAACAGCAACATCTCAATATGGTTTGATAGTATTCAAGTAGTAAAACATATATTTTCATCTCTAAGATACTTTTAAAATAAAGTATTATATAACATGAAGCACTCAAAATGAGAAAGAAAGGCTTGACAGAGAGTTGTAATCATAAGCTTGAGGATAAAATGACTTTGCTAAGGGATCAGAAAAGCTGTGAGATAGAGGAAAGTCCAATAAGTGGATTATTCTGCAGGATACTTAATGAGATATAATTAGTGGTATGAAATACCAGGATACAATTTACCAAGAACATGATTCTAGGACTTTTATAAACAGGCAGAAAGCTGCTAATAATTGCTATGACCAATATATATGCCATGAGTTGTAAAATATCTGCCCCTGTTGAAAGTCGTATCCTATAGATGGCATCAACCTTGTAAATTTATAAAGGATCCCTTTGAGCTAGAATGGAAAAAAAAAAGCTTCAGACCATATACCCTGGTTCTCAATTGCTTCAGTTTAGAATGTGATTTTTTTAACAAATTAAACTGTCTTGGATAATCTAGATTCTCCTATTTACAGAATAGGAACACCTAGAAATATTATAGTGCATATGTGCTGTGTGCTCATTCATGTCTGACTCTTTGTGACCCCATGGAGCCCACAAGGCTCCTCTGCCTGTGGAACTTTCCAGGCAAGCATACTGGAGTAGGTACGATTTCCTGTGCCAGGAGATCTTCCCGATGCAGAGATAGAACCTGTGTCTGGCATTTCCTGCATTGGCCACAGATTCTTTACCACTGCACTATGTGGAAAGCTCAGAAACTGTGTATGAGTGTGTGTGTGTCTGTGTGCTCAGTCATGTTCAACTCTGCAACCTTTTGGACTATAACACACCAGACGCCTCTGTCCATGAGATTTTTCAGACAAGAATGCTGAAATGGGTTGCCATTTCCTCCTCCAGGGGATCTTTCTGACCCAGGGATCAAATCCATGTGTCCTGCATCTCCCACACTGCACGCAGATTCTTTACCTGGTGAGGCATCGGGGGAGCCTCACTTCAGTTCAGTCACTCAGTCGTGTCCAACTCTTTGCGACCCCATGAATTGCAGCACGCCAGGACTCCTTGTCCATCACCAGCTCCCGGAGTTCACTCAGACTCACGTCCATCAAGTCAGTGATGCCATCCAGCCATCTCATCCTCTGTCATCCCCTTCTCCTCCTGCCCCCAATCCCTCCCAGCATCAGAGTCTTTTCCAATGAGTCAACTCTTTGGATAGCTCAGAATAATTATAAGACTCACCTAAACACAGTTAGGTGGAAAAGGCAATGGCACCCCACTCCAGTACTCTTGCCTGGAAAATCCCATAGATGGAGGAGCCTGGTGGGCTACAGTCCATGGGGTCGCACAGAGTCGGACACGACTGAGCGACTTAGCAGCAGCAGCAGCAAACACAGTTAGGATTAAGTATTAAGGTTAGATATTAGTCTTTCTGCCTCCTAATTTAGAGATCTTTTTATTACACCATATTTGAGAGCAGGCCTGCAGACCTGAGAAATACCTATGTGGAAAAAAAATTTTTTCTCTGTCTACAGTCCATTTACAGTATATGTTGATATTCCTGCTTGAAACAATTGACTATCAATTTACTCACGTAAATTCATTTGAGTTACTATGAATCTTATATCTCTCTTCTCATTTTTGTTTTATTAATTACTGAATATGAATTGATTCCAATGAATATCAAATATGTGAAAAGTATAAACTTTTATACAATTAAACGCTGTAAGTTCATTGTCCATTTTAAGGAAACTCTTCAAATAAAACCGTTGCCTGGAAATTTTTTATTTTCTGTTCCTTGGCTTTTCTTTACTATTATGCTACAAAAGTTAATATTACAAAATAAAATCTTATTGGAATTACACCTTGGGGGCATAATTTAACAGTTTATTTTGAAATGTTACAATTCATTAATCTAAAATTGAAATCATTCCAAAAACTGGGAAAAGTATTGATTAAAGAGGCATTTTAATATTTCTGTGTATTTGTTCTATGAAATTAAGTTGAGTGGGTTCTAAGTGAAATGAAGGTTGGGAAAAATAGAAAAAGAAAACAAAAAAAACACAGATAGTGCAGTATCTCAACCTGTGAGATTAAAAAAAGGCCAATGAGTAAAATCAAAGTATTTCCCTTGCTCTCTGAAGGGACTCACTTTCCCAAGCACAACATGAGGAGAGGGTAGCCAAATAGTGCACAGTGATCTTGCTGAGTGGTGAAACAGATCACCACTACGGAGCTGGCTAGAATGTGCTTGGCAAGATAACAGAGAAGGGAGCTGTGTATAAATGAAGCTCCAAAATTTTACATAAAAGTCCCCTTGGGTATGTTGCTGAATGCTGCTGCTGCTAAGTCACTTCAGTTGTGTCCGATTCTGTGCGACCTCATAGACGGCAGCCCACCAGGCTCTCCCGTCCCTGGGATTCTCCAGGCAAGAATACTGGAGTGGGATGCCATTTCCTTCTCCTATGCCTGAAAATGAAAAGTGAAAGTGAAGTCTCTGACTCCTAGCGAACCCATGGACTGCAGCCTACCAGAATAGTAGACTGTATATGTACAGGGAGAAACTTCACAAATTTAGGCAAAGAACAACTACTGGGGAAAATATATCAAAGGAAACAAGGAAGAAAAACTATATGGAACTGTAAACTGAACAAATACCTGAGCTCATATAAACCTTGGCTATGTTTAATACTGAGATTCCAGAGTGGAGAGACCTCATCAGAAACTCAGATCACTAAGCAGTGAGCTCAGGCAGCCCATATATAAATTAACAGCTAATCTGTTTTAAAGTAAAAGCTATCAGTTCAGTTCAACTGCTCAGTCATATCTGACTCTTTGCAACCCCATGGACTGTGGCATGCCAGGCTTCCATGTCCATCACCAGCTCCCAGAGCTTGCTCAAACTCATGTCCATCGAATTGGTGATGCCATCCAACCATCTCATCCTCTGTCATCGCCTTCTCCTCTTGCCTTCCATGTTTCCCAGCATCAGGGTCTTTTCCAATGAGTCAGTTCTTCTCATCAGGTGGCCAAAGTATTGGAGTTTCAGCTTCAACATCAGTCCTTCCATTGAATATTCAGGACTGATTTCCTTTAGCATTGACAGGTTGAATCTCCTTGCAGTCCAAGGGACTCTCAAGAGTCTTCTCCAACATTACAGTTTAAAAGCATCAATTCTGCGCTCAGCTTTCTTTATAGTCCAACTCTCACATCCATACGTGACTACTGGAAAAACCATAGCCTTGACTAGATGGACCTTTGCTAGCAAAGTAATGTCTCTGCTTTTGAATATGCTATCTAGCTTGGCCTCAGCTTTTCTTCCAGGGAGCAAGTGTCTTTCAATTTCATGGCTGCAGTCACCATCTGCAGTGATTTTGGAGTCCCCCCCAAATAAAGTCTGTTACTGTTTCCATTGTTTCCCCATCTATTTGCCATGAAGTGATAGGACCAGATTCCATGATCTTAGTTTTCTGAATGTTGAGTTAAGCCAACTTTTTCACTCTCTTTCCCTTTCATTAAGAGGCTCTTTGTTTCTTCTTCATGTTATGCCATAAGGGCGGTGTCATCTGCGTATCTGAAGTTATTGATATTTCTCCCAGCCAATTGAATCCAGCTTGTGCTTCATCCAGCCTGGCATTTCACATGATGTACTCTGCATATAATGTTAAATAAGCAAGATGGCAATATACAGCCTTGACATATTTCTTTCCCAATTTGAAACCAGTCCGTTGTTCCATATCCTATTCTAAGTGATGGTTCTTGACCTGCATACAGGTTTATCAGGAGGCAGGAAAGGTGTTCTGATATTCCCATCTCTTTAATAATTTTCCATAGTTTTTTGTGATCAACATAGTCAAAAGCTTTAGCATAGTCAATAAAGCAGTAGATGTTTTTCTGGAATTCTCTTGATTGTTTTATGATCCAACAGATGTTGGCAATTTGATCACTGGATCCTCTGCCTTTTCTAAATCCAGCTTGGACATCTGGAAGTTCACAGTTCACATATCGTTGAAGCCTGGCTTGGAGAATTTGGGACATTACTTTGCTAGCATGTGAGATGAGTGCAGTTGTGCAGTAGTTCAGCATTCTTTGGCTCAGATGGTAAAGCATCTGCCTACAATGTGGGAGACCTGGGTTCAGTCCCTGGGTGTAGAAAATCCTCTGAAGAAGGAAATGGCAACCCACACCAGTACTCTTGCATGGAAAGTCCCATGGATGGAGGAGCATGGTAGGCTACCGTTTATGGGGTCGCAAAGAGTCGGACACGACTGAGTGACTTCACTTCACTTTCACTTCTCTTGATTGGGATTGGAATGAAAACTGACCTTTTCCAGTCCTGTGACCACTGCTTAGTTTTCCAAACTTGCTGACATATTGAGTGCAGCACTTTGACAACATCATCTTTTAGGATTTGAAATAGCTTAACTGGAATTTCAGTACCCCTACTAGTTTTTTTCCTAGTGATGCTTCCTAAGGCCCACTTGAGTTTGCATTCCAGGATGTCTGGCTCTGGGTGAGTGATCACACCATTGTGGTTATCTGGGTTATGAAGATATTGTTTGTATAGTTCTTCTCTGTATTTTTGCTACCTCTTCTTAATATCTCCTGCTGCTTTTAGGTCCCTACCATTTCTGTCCTTTATTGAGCCCATCTTTGCATGAAATATTCCCTTGGTATCTCTAATTTTCTTGAAGAGATCTCTAGTCTTTCCCTTTCTATTATTTTATTGTATTTGTTTGCACTGATCACTGAGAAAGGCTTTATTTTCTCTCCTTGCTATTCTTTGAGCTCTGCATTCAATTGGGTATATCTTTCCTTTTCTCCATTGCCTTTAGCTTCTCTGCTGTTTTCAGCTATTTGCAAGGCCTCCTCAGACAGCCATTTTGCCTTTTTGTATTTCTTTTTCTTGGGAATGGTTTGGATCCCCGCCTCCTGTACAATGTCATGAACCTCTGTCCATAATTTGAAACTATTTGTCACTTCCACTGTATAATCATAAGGGGTTTGATTTAGGTTATACCTGAATGGTCTAGTGGTTTTCCCTACTTTCTTCAATTTAAGTCTGGATTTGCCAATAAGGGTTTCATGATCTGAGCCACAGTCAGCTCCTGGTCTTGTTTTACCTGACTGTATAGAGCTTCTCCATCTTTGGCTGCAAAGAATATAATGACTCTGATTTTGGTACTGACCATCTGGTGATGTCCATGTGTAGAGTCTTTTCTTGTGTTTTTGGAAGAGGATGTTTTCTATGACCAGTGTATTCTCTTGGCAAAACTCTGTTAGCATTTTCCCTGCTTCATTTTGTATTCCAATGGCAAATTTGCCTGTTACTCCAGGTATCTCTTGATTTCCTACTTTTGCATTCCAGTCCCCTATGAGGAAAAGGACATCTCTTTTGGGTGTTAGTTCTAGAAGTTCTTGTGGGTCTTCATAGACATGTTCAATGTCAGCTTCTATTGCATTACTGGTAAGGGCATAGACTTGGATTACTGTGCTATTGAATGGTTTGTCATTTTTAAGATTACGCCCAAGTATTACATTTCAGACTCTTTTGCTGACTATGATGGCTACTCCATTTCTTCTAAGGGATTCTTGCCCACAGTCCAGGTCAGTTCAGTCATCAGTCATGTCTGACTCTTCGTGACCCCATGAATTGCAGCACACCAGGCCTCCCTGTCCATCACCAACTCCCGGAGTTCACTCAGACTCATGTCAATCAAGTCAGTGATGCCATCCAGCCATCTCGTCCTCTGTCATCCCGTTCTCCTCCTGCCCCCAATCCATCCCAGCATCAGAGTCTTTTCCAGTGAGTCAACTCTTTGCATGAGGTGGCCAAAGTACTGGAGTTTTAGCTTCAGCATCATTCCCTCCAAAGAAATCCCAGGGTTGGTCTCCTTCAGAATGGACTGGTTGGATCTCCCTGCAGTCCAAGGGACTCTCAAGAGTCTTCTCCAACACCACAGTTCAAAAGCATCAATTCTTTGGTGCTCAGCTTTCTTCACAGTCCAACTCTCACATCCATACATGACCACTGGAAAAACCATAGCCTTGACTAGTTGGACCTTTGTTGGCAAAGTAATATCTCTGCTTTTTAATATGCTATCTAGGTTGGTCATAACTTTCTATCCAAGGAGTAACCGTTTTTTAATTTCATGGCTGCAGTCACCATCTGCAGTGATTTTGGAGCCCCAAAAATAAAGTCTGACACTGTTTCCACTGTTTCCCCTTCTATTTCCCATGAAGCGATGGGACCAGATGCCATGATCCTCGTTTTCTGAATGTTGAGCTTCAAGCCAACTTTTTCACTCTCCTCTTTCACTTGCATCAAGAGACTCCTTAGTTCCTCTTCACTTTCTGCCGTAAGAGTAGTGTCATCTGCATATCTGAGGTTATTGATATTTCTCCCGGCAATCTTGATTCCAGCTTGTGCTTCTTCCAGCCCAGTGTTTCTCATGATATCTCTGCATATAAGTCAAATAAGCAGGGTGACAATATACAGCCTTGACATACTCCTTTTCCTATTTGGAACCAGACTGTTGTTCCATGTCCAGTTCTAACTGTTGCTTCATGACCTGCATATAGGTTTCTCAAGAGACAGG
Source organism: Budorcas taxicolor (assembly GCF_023091745.1). Taxonomy (NCBI): domain Eukaryota; kingdom Metazoa; phylum Chordata; class Mammalia; order Artiodactyla; family Bovidae; genus Budorcas; species Budorcas taxicolor. The sequence goes on along the minus strand of NC_068913.1, from coordinate 41,387,169 downwards.
TCAGGTGGTCTGGTATTCCCATCTCTTTCAGAATTTTCCACAGTTTATTGTGACCCACACAGTCAAAAGCTTTGGCATAGTCAATAAAGCAGAAATAGATGTTTTTCTGGAACTCTCTTGCTTTTTCCATGATCCAGCGGATGTTGACAATTTGATCTCTGGTTCCTCTGCCTTTTCGAAAACCAGCTTGAACATCTGGAATTTCACAGTTCACGTATTGCTGAAGCCTGGCTTGGAGAATTTTGATCATTACTTTACTAGCGTGTGAGATGTGTGCAATTGTGTGGTAGTTTGAGCATTCTTCGTCATTGCTTTTCTTTGGGATTGGAATGAAAACTGATGTTTTCTGTCCTGTGGCCACTGCTGAGTTCTCCAAATTTGCTGGCATATTGAGTGCAGCACTTTCACAGCATCATCCTTCAGGATTTGAAATAACTCCACTGGAATTCCCATCACCTTCACTAGCTTTGTTCGTAGTGATGCTTTCTAAGGCCCACTTGACTTCACATTCCAGGATGTCTGGCTCTAGGTGAGTGATCACACCATTGTGATTATCTTGGTCGTGAAGCTCTTTTTTGTACAGTTCTTCTGTGTATTCTTGCCACCTGTTCTTAATATCTTCTGCTTCTGTTAGGCCCATACCATTTCTGTCCTTTATTGAACCCATCTTTGGATGAAATGTTCCCTTGGTGTCTCTAATTTTCTTGAAGAGATCTCTAATCATTGCCATTCTGTTGTTTTCCTCTATTTCTTTGCATTGATCGCTGAAGAAGGCTTTCTTATCTCTTCTTGCTATTCTTTGGAACTCTGCATTCAGATGCTTGTATCTTTCCTTTTCTCCTTTGCTTTTCACTTCTCTTCTTTTCACAGCTATTTGTAAGGCCTCCTCAGACAGCCATTTTGCTTTTTTGCATTTCTTTTCCATGGGGATGGTCTTGATCCCTGTCTCCTGTACAATGTCACGAACCTCCGTCCATAGTTCATCAGGCACTCTATCTATCAGATCTGGTCCATTGAATCTATTTCTCACTTCCAGTGTATAATCATAAGGGATTTGATTTAGCTTATACCTGATTGATCTCGTGGTTTTCCCTACTTTCTTCAATTTAAATCTGAATTTGGCAATAAGGAGTTCATGATCTGAGCCACAGTCAGCTCCAGGTCTTGTTTTTGTTGACTGTATTGAGCTTCTCCATCTTTGGCTGCAAAGAATATAATCAGATTTTGGTGTTGACCATCTGGTGGTGTCCATGTGTAGAGTCTTCTCTTGTGTTGTTGGAAGAGGGTGTTTGCTATGACCAGTGCATTTTCTTGATACATGATGGCCATCTGAGTTAAAATCACCCATTCCAGTCCATTTTAGTTCACTGATTCCTAAAATGTCGACATTAACTCTTGCCATCTGCTGTTTGACGACTTCCCATTTGCCTTGTTTCATGGACCTAATGTTCCAGGTTCCTATGCAATATTGCTTTTTACAGCATTGGACTTTACTTTCATCACCTGTCATATCCACAGTCGGGCATTATTTTTCCTTTGGCTCCATTTCCTCATTCTTTCTGATGTTGTGTCTCCACTCTTCTTCAGTAGCATAATAGGCACCTACCGACCTGGGAAGTTCATCTTTCAATGTCATGTCTTTTGCCTTTTCATACTGTTCATGGGGTTCTGATGGAAGAATATTGAAGTGGTTTGCCATCCCCTTCTCCAAAGGACCACGTATTGTCAGAACTTCCCACCATGACCTGTCTGTCTTGGGTGGCCCTACATGGCATGGCTCATAGTTTCATTGAGTTAGACAAGGCTATTGTCCATGTGATCAGTTTGATTAGTTTTCTGTGATTGTGGCTTTAATTCTATCTGCCCTCTGAGGAATAAGGATAAGAGGCTTATGGAAGCTTCCTAATGGGAGAGACTGACTGTGGGGAAAACAAGGTCTTTTTCTGAATGGCAGGGCCATGCTTGGTAAATCTTTAATCCAATTTTCTGTAGATGAGCCGGGCTGTGTTCCCTCCCTGTTGTTTGACCTGCTACCATATTATGGTTTAAGTAATGATGAAAATGGCAACCTCCTTCAAAATGTCCAGTGCGTGCACAGCCACACTCAGTGCTCCAGAACCTGCAGCAGGCCACCACTAACCCATGCCTCCACCAGGGACTCCTGGACACTCACAGGCAAGTCTAGGTCAGTCTCTTGTGGCACCTTTCTCCTGGGTCCTGGTATGTACATGGTTTTGTGTGTGCCCTCAAAGAGCCTGCTTCCCTAGTCCTGTGTAAGTTCTGGTGGCTCATTTGTGGGGTTAATGGCAATCTCCTCCAAGAGGGTTTATGCTACCTCTAGGCCTCAGCACCCAAAGCCGCTACCCATGTGGCTGACCACTGCTGACTCGTACCTCCCCAGGAGACACTCAAACACTTGAAGGCAGGTCTGGCTTATCTCTGTGGGGTCTCCTGGTGTGCATAAGGTTTTGTCTGAGCCTTCTGAACATCTCTGGAAGATATCCGGTTTGATTCTAAATGTGATTTCGCGCCCCCCTACAGTCTTTCTGGGGCTTCTCCTTTGCCCTTGGATGTGGGGTATCTTATTTTGATGGGATCCAACATTCTCCTGTTGTTGATTGTTCAGCAGCGAGTTCTCACAGGAGAAGATGAGATCACATCCTTCTACTCCACCATCTTGTTGGGTGTCAAGTTGCTTCAGTCGTGTCTGATTCTGTGACCCTGTAAACTGTAGCCCACCAGGCTCCTCTGTTCATGGGGTTTTTCAGGCAAGAATAGCAGAGTGGGTTCCCATGCCCTTCTCCAGGGGACAAAGCTATTAAGAACCCCCAAAATCAAAATTAAAAACAAACATAAAACTGTTCAAGCTGATTCACAAGTAAAGTAACAGCTTTCCAGAAAAAAAAGCTCAGCATTCTGGAGGAAGATAATAAAACCCAAACACATAATAATTAGCATAGCTATAACCAACCATGTATAATCAACATAGTAGTAGTAAAGGAGTAATGAAATGTGACATATAACTCAGAGAAAAATATCAATTAATACTACTAGAGTTAAGAATAACAGATGTTATTGACTAATGGAAAAGCAGAGATTTTTATAGATATAAATAGATAAGTTTATGTTGCTGTTGTTTAGTCATATCTGAGTCTTTTGCAACCCCATGGATGTTAGCTCACCTGGCTCCTCTGTCTATGGGGTTTTCAGGGAAGAATACTGAAGTGGGTTGCCATTTCCTTCTCCAGGAAAATATGTTTTCAGGTAAAGATAAATGCTATAATATAAATATATAAGCTATTATGAATATATCTCAAGAACTTAAAGTATAGCAAGAACATGAAAAGCAAATATGAAAATATCAGTAGAGAAATGGAAACCATATATTTACAAAAATTAAAATTCCAGAACTAAATATATCACATCTGAATGAAGCATTCACTGAATGAGCTCAACAACAGGTTAGGCACTTCAATAGGAAAGGTCATTGATCTTGGAGAAAATAAAATAGGAACCATACAAACTAAAGTGTGGAGAAAAAACACCTGAAGAAAAAAAAAAGGATGAGATTGGCAGGAAAATAGCAAGTAAATGAACGCATATATAATTGGAATGCCAGAGGAAATTCAGAAAGAAGAAAATTTTGGAGAGCTATCCGTTGAATGCTTTCTAAATATGATAACACAGATATAATATGAGCGGTTTCCCGGGTGGCTCAGTAGTAAAGACTCCACCTGCCAATGCAGTAGATAATGGGCTCCATCCCTGGTTCAGGAAGATCCCACGTGCCCCGGAGCAACTAAGCCCAGGAACGCCACAACTACTGAACCTGTGCTCTAGAGCTCAGGAGCTGCAACTACTGAGCCTTCATTCCCTAGAGCCCATGCTCAACAGTAAGAGAAGCCATGTGAGAAGTGAGAAGCTTGCACACCACAACTAGACAGTATTCCTCTCTTGCCATAACTAAGGAAAAGTCCATGCAACAACAAAGACCAGCATAGCTAATAAATAAATAAATTTTAAAATTACCTCAAATTAAAGGAAAAAATAAGTAAAAATAAAACCACAGCAATACATATTATAATCAAATTTAGAAAGCCAGAAAGTAAAAATTTATGTTGATGTATGACAGAAATCAATATTGTAAAGCAATCATTGATCAATTAAAAATAAATAAATAAAAATCTTAAAGCAACTAGAGATAAAACAGATGTATTATCATACCAAAGATAAGTGTCCCCTGATTTTTCCAGAGAAATAATACAAGTCAGAAGAAAATGTAATCACATCATTAATGCATTGGAAAGAAATAATATATATCCTTCAAATTATAAGGCAAACACATTTTTGACAAATAAATATATTGTCTAAAGTCCTGCCCTATAAGAAATGATAAAGTTTTTGAGAGTAAATGAAAATGATATCAGATATAAAACTCAGATCTATACAAACAAATGAAGAGTATCAAAGTAGTAAACTTATGTATATGTGTAAATAATTATCCCTCATTTAATTAAAAAATATTTTCTTATTTCTTAAATCTTTCAAATGAATTTTAAAATATTTGATAGTAATATATTTTAGGGTTATATGTATAATTAAAACCTCTGACATGAAGGACAAGAATGAGAAAAATGGAAATATAGTCTTTTAAGATTTTTAGATTATGAAGGTACATAATATTTAAAGGGTTTCCCAGATGGCTTCACTGGTAAAAAATCTGCCTGCCAAGCAGGAGATGTGCATTCAATCCCTGTGTAGAGAAGATCCCTTCAAGACGGAAATGGTGGTCTGCTCCAGTATCCTTGCCTCGGAATAACGAATAATTGAAAAATGAAATACATTTTATATTATTTTTGGTAGCAAACCTCCACACTAAAACTACAAAATATTGAATAGGAAAATTTAAGACCTAAATAGTTTTAACAGTGAGGTAGCTTTTGTGGGTGAAATATAAAGTAGAACTGTTGACGGTAACTAGAGGTTGAATAGTCGTCAAAGGCACGTGCCACAAGAAGGGTGCATGAGAGGTTACTTTTCCTGCATGAGACGAGATTCATGATATAAAATTTATCTGTTTCATATGAACACTTATGGTTCAGCAGATCATTGTGTATGTGAGTATTTTCCTGTCCCATATACATGTTTTTTTTCTAAGCTTTGTTAAACTCTCTGTAAACCTCTTGTCTTTCAGCTCCTTAACTTGTGGCTGATATCTACAGAGCTATCTCATCCTTCACCCCACCTTTTCTCTATTATTTAGCACCAGATCTAGTTCTGCACTGAAATGTTTTGTAGATATACACGTGTCAAGGTAGTCACATGTCCATGTATTTAATGAGAGACTTTGCTGACCTCTCTCTCTCTCTCTCTCTCTCTCTTTATATATATATATATATATATATATATATATATATGTATGTATGTATGTATATATATATGGTTTCAGGGATGACTGATATATTTGTGAGGCATAATTTCTAAATTAAACAAAAAGAAAGGTACTTGGGTGTGTACCACTGACTGGTTCAAAATTGGGAAACAAGTACAACAAGGCTATATATTGTCACCCTGCTTATTTAATTTATATGCAGAGTACATCATGGAAGATTCTGGCCTGGATAAATACAAACTAGAATAAAGATTGCTAGGAGAAATAACAACCTCAGATATGCAGATGACACCACTCTTATGGCAGAAAGTGAAATGGAACTGAAGCCTCTTGATGAAGGTGAAAGAGGAGAGTGAAAAGCCTTGCTTGAAACTCAGCATTAGAAAAAATTAGATCATGGCATCTGGTCCCATCACTTCATGGCAAACAGAAGGGGAAAAGCAGAAGCAGTGACAAACTCTTTTCTTGGACTACAGATGGTGACTTCAGCCATGAAATTAAAATATACTTACTCCTTAGGAGAAAAGCTATGACAAACCTAGATAGCATACTAAAAAAAGAGTCATTATTTTGCTGAAAAAGGTCCATATAGTCATAACTGTGGTTTTTCCAGTAATCAGGTATGGATGTGAGAGCTGGACCATAAAGAAGGCTGAGCACCGAAGAATTAATGCTTTCAAATTGTGGTGCTGGAGAAGACTCTTGAGAGTCTCTTGAACAGCAAGGAGAACTAACCAATCAATCCTAAAGAAAATCAAACCTGAATATTCATTGGAAGTACTGGTGCTGAACCTGAAGCTCCAATACTTTGGCCACTTGATTCGAAGAGGAACTGATTCATTGGAAAAGACCCTGATCCTGGGAAAGACTGAAAGCAGAAGGAGAAGAGGGCAGCAGAGGATAAGATGGTTAGATTGCATCACTGACTCAATGGATATGGATCTGAGCAAACTCCAGGAGTTAGTGGAGAACAGAGGAGCCTGGCATGCTACAGTCCAGGGGGTCACAAAGAGTCAGACATGACTTAGTGACTGAACAACAACAGCAACTTGGGTGTGTATGCTAATCTTTCCTTCAGTAAACTATAGTGCTTCATTATAAAGTGACTATGGGTTTTAGACCAACCAGAAAGAAAAGCACTATAATGAGTTTTGACCCAGATCAACTTGCAATGTGTCTTGAGACTTTGCCTTTTCATGCCACACTGATTTTGACTTGATTTACTCTTCATTTCCTATTTCCTACTTTCTTGTTGTTTTGAGGTTTGGGGAATTTTTGGTTGTTTTAGGATATAGCACAACCTATCCAGGCCATCTACCTTGATAATTTTAGACTCTAATGAAAACTCAAATTTCTCTTTTAAAAAGCTCAAAAGTCACTTTATAGTGAAATTTTATCACTTTATTGTGAAACTCAATGATATTTATCTTACTTTATATTAGGACTATTTAGAAAACTCAGAAGTGGCCATAGGACTGGAAAAGGTCAGTTTTCATTCCAATCCCAAAGAAAGGCAATGCCAAAGAATGCTCAAACCACCACACAATTGCACTCACCTCACATGCTTTTCACTTTCATGCATTGGAGAAGGAAATGGCAACCCACTCCAGTGTTCTTGCCTTGAGAATCCCAGGGACAGGGGAGCCTGGTGGGCTGCCATCTATGGGGTCTCATAAAGTCGGACACGACTGAAGTGACTTAGCAGCAGCAGCAGCACACGCTAGTAAAGTAATGCTCAAAATTCTCCAAGCCAGGCTTCAGCAATACATGAACCATAAAATTCCAGATGTTCAAGCTACATTTAGAAAAGGCAGAGGAACCGGAGATCAAATTGACAACATCCGCTGGATCATCAAAAAAGCAAGAGAGTTCCAGAAAAACATCTATTTCTGCTTTATTGACTATGCCAAAGCCTTTGACTGTATGGATCACAAAAAACTGTGGAACATTCTGAAAGAGATGGGAATACCAGACCACGTGACCTGCCTCTTGAGAAACCTATATGCAGGTCAGGAAGCAACAGTTAGAACTGGACATGGAACAACAGAGTGGTTCCAAATAGGAAAAGGAGCACGTCAAGGCTGTATATTGTCACCCTGCTTATTTAACTTACATACAGAGTACATCATGAGAAACGCTGGACTGGAAGAAGCACAAGCTGGAATCAAGAATGCTGGAAGAAATATCAATAACCTCAGATATGCAGATGACACCACCCTTATGGCAGAAAGTGAAGAGGAACTAAAAAGCCTCGTGATGAAAGTGAAAGAGGAGAGTGAAAAAGTTGGCTTAAAGCTCAACATTCAGAAAACGAGGATCATGGCATCTGGTCCCATCGCTTCATGGGAAATAGATGGGGAAACAGTGGAAACAGTGTCAGACTTTATTTTTTTGGGCTCCAAAATCACTGCAGACGGTGATTGCAGCCATGAAATTAAAAGACACTTATTCCTTGTAAGGAAAGTTATGACCAACCTAGACAGCAGATTCAAAAGCAGAGACATTACTTTGCCAACAAAGGTCCAACTAGTCAAGGCTATGGTTTTTCCAGTGGTCATGTATGAATGTGAGAGTTGGACTGAGAAGCAGGCTGAGCACCAAAGAATTGATGCTTTTGAACTGTGGTGTTAGAGAAGACTCTTGAGAGTCCCTTGGACTGCAAGGAGATCCAACCAGTCCATTCTAAAGGAGATCCGTCCTGGATTGGAAGGACTGATGCTAAAGCTGAAACTCCAATACTTTGGCCACCTCATGCGAAGAATTGACTCATTAGAAAAGACTCTGATGCTGGAATGGATTGGGGGCAGGAGGAGAAGAGGACGGCAGAGGATGAGATGGTGGATGGCATCACTGACTCGATGGACAAGAGTCTGAGTAGACTCTAGAAGTTGGTGATGGACAGGGAGGCTTGGCGTGCTGCGGTTCATGGGGTCGCAAAGAGTCGGACACAGCTGAGTGACTCAACTGAACTGAACTGTGGACTATTCTAGTGGGAACTTAGCATGTTATAATATAATTTTATTCTTATATCATTTGAAACTATTTTGTGCTCTTTCCTTCCATGTTATAGCCTCTTTGTGAGTTTTAGCGAAGAACACAGATTTATAGCGACTGTTAATCCAATTAAAACAAAAAAGCCCTCATATTTTTGCTTGTTCACTAGAAAATTATGTCAACTAATGTATGCTATATATTTGGGCTGGCCAAAGAGCTGGTTTTGGATTTTCCATATGATTGTTCGGACAAACCTGAATAAACTTTTTGGCCAACCCAATATAAGAATTTATTTTTAAATCTTAGGGGGGAAAACATATCCCTTTATTACATTATTTTATTCTAGAATTTCAAGTGATATATTTCAAGTGTAATTGAAGTATGAATTAGACATTTAAAAACTAGATTTAAATAACTTCCCAGAAACAGTGACTCATATTTTTAGCTATAGAATGAAAGTTTCCCAGGTATTTGGTTAGACATTGGAATGGGAAGAAGGAACAGACAAGTTTTGAATTTGAAAACATAAATATAAATTGTTCGTACTGTATTTTCTTTCCCATTTTTCAAATTGCAGTTTTATAGAATAAGCATGGGAGAAACCTATCTATCTGCCAAATATTCAAGCAGACATGTATTTCTCTATTTAATAGGCAATTTGCAATGTTTTCATCTTATTTTGGTTAAGGAATATTATGAAATACATCTTATTTTTTAATTTAATGCATATTTTAATTTTCTAGAAGTATTACAAATACTTTAAGCAAGAAGATTTACTGGACATGTAATGTAGTAGTACCTCACCAAATTAAAACAGATGAGCAGGAATTGCACCCTCCAGTTGCAGCTCAGTGACTGGAACTGTGGGCTTGAACTTCATCTGGATTTTTCTCTCTACCTCTGATTTCTGCTTTGTTCGTGCTGTCTTCATTCTCTTCTATTTACATAGGCTTTCATCACCCTAAAACCGTGTTGGTAGACAGTGTTAAGCTAACATTATTCAAGATTTGTGTCAGTAAAAAAAAAATACTGATGTGTATATATTAGCTCCGCATAGAATATTATCTAGGAGAGTTCTCCGATTGTTTCAAGCTATATCAAGTGCCATCCCTGAAGCATCTACTATGGCCAACATGATAACAGGCTATGCTAGGGCCAAGAGAAAAGGAGAAAGTAAAGGGTAGTCTTGGGCTGAAAAAAATATCACATACAGTTTAGGGGACATTTCACTATTTGTATTATTTTCTTTTACTTACTAATTGTTTGTTCAGTTCAGTTCAGTTCAGTCTCTCAGTCGTGTCCAACTCTTTGCAACCCCATGAATCACAGCACGCCAGGCCTCCCTGTCCATTACCGTCTCTTGGAGTTCACTCAGACTCACGTCCGTCAAGTCAGTGATGCCATCCAGCCATCTCATCCTCTGTCGTCCCCTTCTCCTCCTGCCTCCAATCCCTCCCAGCATCAGAGTTTTTTCCAATGAGTCAACTCTTCGCATGAGGTGGCCAAAGTACTGGAGTTTCAGCTTCAGTATCACTTGTTAAGACATATCTTTTCCAGAAAAATATATGGCACTTATAAGATATTATTGTTATTCAAAAAATGGGGATATCTGGAAATAATTTTGAAATGTAAAAATTTGTCTCAAAATATTGTTAGCTCATTGTTTGATTAAATTATTTTAAATTTAAATTTGTTACCTATTTTCTTTAAAAAGCTTGTTAATAGTTAAAAAACAAGAAAAAACCTATCATTCCTTAGAAATATAAAAAATGTGAATATTTTGCAGACTATTCTTTTACTATTTTTATAAAATATTTTATTGGCTTCCTTGAAAATTTGCTAAAATACATATATTAATCTTTATAAAAATTTCCCCTTATCTCTATATTAGAAATATATGGCCACATAAATAAATATTTTACTACAAATTCATTTTTTGGGTGCATATTATCTCATAAAAATTATATTCATTTCACATACAAAGTTAGTGCTCAAAATGCTTCAAGCTAGGCTTCACCAGTACATGAATGGAAAAATTCCAGATGTACAAGCTGGATTTAGAAAAGGTAGAGGAACCAGAGAACAAATTGGCAACATCTGGTGGATCATAGAAAATGCAAGAGAATTCCAGAAAATAATCTATTTCTCCTTTATTGACTATAGCAAAGCCTTTGATTATGTGGATCATAGAAATAGTGGAAAATTCTCAAAGACATGGGAATATCAGAGCACATTACCTGCCTCCTGAGATACCTGTATGCAGGTCAAGAACCATCAGTTAGAACAGGATATGGAATAATGGACTAGTTCAAAATTGGAAAAGGAGTACGTCAAGGCTGTATATTGTCACCCTACTTATTTAACAAAATTTTGCAGAATATATCATGCTAATTGCTGGGCTGAATGAAACACAAGCTGGAACCAAGACTGCCAGAAGAAATATCAATAACCTCAGATATGGAGATGTCACCACCCTAATGGCAGAAAATGAAGAGGAACCAAAAAGCCTCTTGTTGAAAGTGAAAGAGGGGTTGAAAAAGATGACTTAAAACTCAACATTCAAAAAAACTAAGATCATTGCATCTGATCCCATCACTTCATGGCAAATAGATGGGGAAACAGTGAAAACAGTGATAGAGTTTATTTTCTTGGGCTCCAGAACCACTGTAGATGGTGACTGCAGCCATGAAATTAAAAAGACCCTTGCCCTTGGAAGAAAAGCTGTGACAAACCTAGACAGCATATTAAAAAGCAGAGACATTACTTTGCCAACAAAGGTCCATATAGTCAAACCTGTGGTTTTTCCATTAGTCATGTATGGATGTTAGAGTTTGACAATAAAAAGGCCAAGCACCAAAGAATTGATGCCTTGAAACTGTGATGTTGAACTCTTGAGAATCTCTTGGACAGCAAGGGGACCAAAGCAGTCATCCTAAAGGAAATCAATGGTGAATATTCAGCGGAAGGATTGATGCTGAAGCTGAAGCTCTAATACTTTGTCCACCTCATGCAAAGATCCTACTCATTGGAAAAGACGCTGATGCTGGGAAAGATTGAAGTCAGGAAGTGAAGGGCAGACAGAAGACAAGATGGTTGGATGGCATCACCAACTCAATGGACGTGAGTTTGAGTAAACTCCTGGAAATAGTGAAGGACAGGGAAGCCTGGTGTGCTGCAGTCCTTATGGTACAAAGAGTCAGACACTACTGAGCAATGGAACAACTGAATAATTAATGAACAACATCATTAATTATCACATCATTAACAGCAACAGCATCAACAGCAATCACTTTTTGCTGCATATTGACACGTATATATAATTTGATAAATAGCCTTACAGATAAATATTTGCACATGTTTAATATTGTTTCCTTTGCACAGATTTCTAGAAATAATCAAAAGTATTAAGTAATTTACAAGTCTTTGATACATACATGAATACATTTTATTAGTTAAAAATGTGTGGCTAATCATCTCAGACAATTCATAAATAAAAATCAGGCTTGTATTAGATGTTTCATGACATGTAAAGTAGAAACATTTTTCTGAAATCACAGCTTCAAAATGAAACATTAGGCAATATGCATAATAATAGCAATACATGCTATTAAATACTAATTTAATTTCTACTCATCTGATCCTTTAGCATTATCTGAGAGTCTGATATTTTACATGAAAATAATTTATACACTTCAGGGAGGGATGTTATGACACTGACAGATAAGATAAGTATACTCTTGGGAGTCAAGATTATTATCTTCGTTTTATCCTTGAAGGGACTAGCCAAGTCAGAAATCGTAAGGCGGCAGCAGACTGAAACTCAGGCAACAGTGAATGCTACAGACTTGAGGCAGAATTTCTTCTGGAAAACTCAGTTTTTGCTCTTAAGGCCTTCAACTCTGGTTGAGGCTCCATCTACATTATTAAGAATAACTTCCTTTTCTTAGACTGCATTTTATATTAAGTACATGTACAAAATATCTCCCCAAGAACTCCTAGATTATTGTTTGATTAAATAATTGGAAATGATAGCCTGATCAAGTTTACATAAAAACGAACCATTGCAAGGACTTTTGACAAATTTCAATAATTAGAATAAATAAGGACCAGATAATGATTTCTAGAACCCTAGAAGATCATGAAATAAACTGGTCCTGTCATTTCTAAATATTTTCTAAACCTGTAGCACTTAAGCATATGCTATGTTTGAGTATATTTATTCTTTTAATAACGTTAGTGTTCACACAAATGCTTAATGAAGTTGGGCTTTTATGTGAATCCTTAATGCTTTGTATTATAGTAATTCCCTCCTTATCAGTGGGGAAATATCTTCCAAGATCCCCAGTGGATGCCTAAAACTACAGATAGTACTAAACCTATATTATATATACTATTTTTCCTATGCATACATATCTATAATAAAGTTTAATTAATAAATGTATAATAAAATAGAACAATTATAATAATATACTGCAATAACCTGTGAATGTGGTCTTTCTCAAAATATCTTATTGTACAAATCTAATGCCTTTTCCATCTTAATTAAGCACTTATCCTGCACTGTGGCCATAAGTTTTGCAGTAGGAGATGTGATAGCATAACTGGTACAAATTTACTTTTTCTTCTTCACAATTTCACAGAGAAAATTTGTTCTTACCATAGATCTTAGCAACCTCAGCATACAATTTGTTTTCTTCATCAGTCAAGACCATTCACCTTTTCACTTAAGGGAAACACTTCATGGCTTCTCTGTGGCATAGCAAAATTGGCAGCATCGCCTCTCTTGCATGTTGGGACCTTTATAGGTAAAATTAGAGTCACCTGAGCACAGGCACCATGATACCTACAGTGTCCCTCTGATAACTGAGAAGGCTACAAACTGACCTAATGAGTAGGATAATCTGAACAAAGGGACAATTCACTTCCCAGGCAGAATAGAGCTGGACAGCATGACATTTCATCACACACCTGAGAGTCCTGTACAATTTAAAACATATGAATGGCTTATTTCCGAAATTTTCCATTTAGAATTTTCAAACCACAGTTGACCAAGGGTGACTGGAACTGTGAAAAGTAAAACCATAGATAAGGGGGGGGGGGGGGGGGCGGGGTGACTGTACTTTGTCAGTGCTGTGATAGGCTACTACAAAGTTGGTGGCTTAAAAAATCTATCACATTTTTACAGTACAAGCTATGTTTCAGTCTGGAGGTCAGAAGTCTGAAATGGGTATTATGTACTAAAATCAAGGTGTTGGCAGAACATTATTTCTACTGGAGTTTCTTAGAGGAGAATCTGTTCTTTTCCTTTTCCTGCTTCTAGATTGTGCCTATATTTCTGGGTTTATGGTCCTTTTCTTCTACTTATAAAGCCAGCAGTGTAGCATCTTCAAATTTCTTTTCTCTCTGATCTGTTTCCGTCTTTCCATCTCCTTCTCCGACCCTCCTGCCTCTCTCTTACTAGGACACTTTTGACTGCATTGGACACACCAGGATAATCAATAATTATCTCATCTCTTTTGCCATGTGAGGTAACACTATTTACAGTTTTCAGAAATTAGGACGTGGATATCTTTAGGGAGCCATTATTCCACCTACCAAATAGTCATATAATAATTTGTATTTATTATCCTGAAAAAGGTTGTTTAAATAAAGTATGGACATTTATAGTCATTGCATGTTTAGTCACAATTTTAGCATATTGCTTTCATAAGAAGATACTAAGCATTATTAAAAGATAATGTTCAAAGGTAAAATAGACATACAAATATAAACTAAGTATATATCAAAGATGTACGTTAGTACATTAATTAAACCAGTAAAATGTTATAGCTATTTCAAAAGAGAATTCAAAGCAAACTACACTTTACGTAAGTCAATTAGGAATGATCAAGTTAATTCACAAATAGATGCAAAACTGGCTTTTTCCATAAAGGATCAAGGGAAATCAATTGCTCTCCACTGGATGGAATTATTTTTTTGTCTGAAGATAAGAATAGTTTACATTTCTACCAGCTTCTTCTAACTCAGTTGTAAAATAGCTCAAAGAAAATGGTGCAAATGCCTTCAGTTCAGTTCAGTTCAGTCGCTCAGTTTTGTCCGACTCTCTGTGATCCCATGAATTGCAGCACGCCAGGCCTCCCTATCCATCACCAACTCCCAAAGTTCACTCAGACACACGTCCATCGAGTCAGTGATGCCATCCAACCATCTCATCCTCTGTCATCCCCTTCTCCTCCTGCCCCCAATCCCTCCCAGCATTACAGTCTTTTCCAACTGCAGATAAATTGGAAGGATATAATTTAAAGCCTTCACAGTTTTCCATTTGAAGACAGCCAATAACTTTTTGGCCCATTTCAAAGACTTTCATAATTTTTTATGACTTTGTTTACTAAATTGAGTAATTTATCAAGAGGTGGGGTAGAAAAAAGTACAATCTATCTCATCTTAACTTTTACACTAAAAGTCAAACTTAAGAAAAAGTCAAGAATGACAGTAAATGTAGTATATAAACTTTATGCTTAAATACTGTAATTGTAAGGGTAAAATAATAACTGAATAGTTTTGCATAATGGCTACAAAATTCTACATTTTGCTTTCAGTGATATGATTATGTTCATTTAGTGATTCTGCAAAAGGAAAATATTTATTCACTTATATCTATATAAGTCCATTATTTTTATTTTAGCTTTTTTTCACAGTGATGAAGATTTTGGCATTCATTTCCAAACACATCAAAAAGAAACAAAATTTATTACTTCAGAAGACGTGCATTAATTACTGAAATTAAAATTATTTTATATAATTATGTTAATTTTTTATTGCAAGTTAGATTTTATTTTAAAGAACTGCTTCACCAAGTTTTGGGGATTAGATTGCATTTGAGTGAGACTAACAAGAACACAAGTTTTCAAATATTCCTATAGAAATAAATTAAAACTTCAACAGTGCCAACATTTGTCAATTCTAATCTATTATTAGTAATCACAGATTTATCTATGCAAACATATTCTGTATGTATTCCTTGAATAAAGTCCTTTACTTTCCAGTTAGCTCCACCTAACTTTTACAAAATCATTTTCCACTCACAATCTATGTTGTATAGCCATCCACTCAGGCCACAGCTTTAGTTATACAGACTATGAGACATGGCGTTCTAATGAATTACTTTTCTTTATTTTTCTTCTTCTTTTACTCTTCTGCAGCATTTTTGTTCTAGGATGGCTTTTTCCTTCTGTGATAGTTTGCTAGGACTGTTGTAGCAAAATCTACTCACTGGGTGTCTTAAACAGCAGAAATTATTTACTCATAGTTCTGGAGACTGAAAGTCCAAGGTCAAGGTGTTGATTAGGTTTGGTTTTTCCCAAAGCCTGTTTCCCTTACTTGCAGGTGGCTACCTTCTTGCTGTATCATCACAAGGCGTTTTTTCATACCACTGGTGTCATTTCCTCTTCTTATCAGGACACCAGTTTTATTGGATTAGAAACTACCCATATGACCTAATTTAACCTTGATTACCTCTCCAAAGGCCTTATCTCCAAATATAGTTACATTGAGAGTTAAAATTCCAAAATATGAACTTAAGAGGGACACAGTCCTGTATAAAACAACCCCTTTGGTTCTTATTTTGTGTGCTATCTATGTATATTATATATCTGATCCCATCTTCTTTTATTTCTTATTTTCACTCTTGTTTTCTTAAGGTAAATATTTCCATGTGCCTTTCTTTATCTTCCTCTCTTTTCTATACTCTCTTTCACTTCTCTTTCATTCCTATGTTCCTGCTTTGGTCAACCTTATCACCTCTCACACTTTCTACAATAGTTCCAGTAATATTGATACCCTAATTTATATTTCTTGTTTCATTTTTTTGTTTTTTTTTATGAAATGTTATTAAATATTTGTATTTTAGTTACAGAAACATTATATAATACATTTAAAATATGCTGTTTTCTTCAAATACATTCCATTAAATGTTCTCACCTTTTATTCACAATCCTTGAAATCCTTTCTGTCTTTTTGTATGGACCTGTTGCTTTGTGTTTCCTTTGAACAGTGTCTGTGAACTGATTCCCTTTTTTGTCTGCTTTATGCTTTGCTAAAGCTAGGGGAAGGCTGTTAATCCTGGTTTTTTGAGATAAAACAGTATTTTCCAGATATTGAACTGAAAACAGATCTTTAACTGTAAAGAAATATGGATACCATTGTGTTACCCAATAAAATACCCTCTCTTTCTGCAGAAGCTTGAAATTTTGTTGTGCAACCTTCTGTATCCATTAAGTGGGCTGACTTCATCACAGATTTGAAAGGGGGGAAAAAAGCATGGTCCATTCAGGAAATAGAGGGGATGTTTTGATTGCTATACCATATGAGTGGGGAAACAGTAGAAGACAAAGACAGAAAGGAAAATATGGGCTTTGTGATGGTCTACTCTGAAATATATGCTAAACATTCCTACATTATTCACAGTAGACAGTGCAGACCTATTGAAAGATTTTCAACAGGAGAGCAACATTTTTAGATTTTACCTCTAGCTATGTCATTCTGGTAGAGGACTAATTAGTTTTTAAAAGGTGACATTTGTGGAAATAAGTAATAAGTTTTAAAAAGGTGATATTTGTAGAAATAGCAGCAAGTTAGAAACTACTCTGAGTATTTGCTTGAGAGTATGTATGTGAGATGCTGACGCATTCTTGATACAGTATATTTTAACAGTGGAGCTTTTGGACTAGGCTGGTGATTGGACTAGGCTGGCTTGATTGCTTAATCTTTCTTGGTATATATACACACATATACATATATGGATGGATGGATATATAGATAGAAACTAACTTACACTCCTCATTTCTTGTTCTATCTCTTTGATTGGGAATGGTTTTTTTGACCACATGTGACAACTCTTGAGCTCACCACTTCATTTAATGTTGATGTTTCTACATTAAAATATAAGAAAACAAAACCTATTCTTAACACTATATAGCATGCATGTTGTAGGTCTTATAATTATGATCACTTGAAAATAATTATGAACACTTGAAACACATTTAAGTATATCTGGCTCAAATAAATGATTGAGATCATAGATCATAGCCAAAGCCCTTTATTTCCATCTTATGTTTATGATATTATGAAAGTATAATTGTCTACATTGGCCAAAAAGAAAACAACACAAATAAACAAATTGTGATTTAGTCTTTGATAAAAATTAATAGAATTATGAATTCTAACTATTAGGATACTTGAAAATTAAATGATTGGGATCTATGTGTTTATCTTCATCTGGAAGATGAAGATATGAGCCTATAAAAAAGCAGAACTGTTACCTCAGAAGTTTTCAAATATGTGAAAAAAATTATTTGTTTAAAAGAGAATGGTGAATTTTCACAGATAAAGTTGGTGTTTATCTGTTGCTGTTGTTCAGTTGCTCAGTTGTGACTGACTCTTTGCGACCCCATGGATTGCAGCACGCCAGGTCTCCCTGTCCCTCACCATCTCCTGGAGCTTTCTCAAACTCATGCCATTGAGTTTGTGTTGCCTATCTCATCCTCCGTTGTCCCTTCTTCTCCTGTTTTCAATCTTTCCCAGAATCAGGGTATTTTCTAATAAATTGGCACTTAGTATCAGGTGGCCAAAGTACTGGAGCTTCGGCTTCAGCATAAGTCCTTCCAATGAATATTCAGGGTTGATTTCTTTTAAGATTAACTGATTTGATCTTCTTGCAGTACAAGGGATTCTGAAAAGTCTTCATAACACCACAGTTCAAAGGCATCACTTCTTCAGTGCCCAGCTTTTTTATAGTCCAACTCTCACATCCTTACATGACTGCTGGAAACACCATAGCTTTGACTATACAGACATTTGTCAGCAAAGTGATGTCTCTGCTTTTTAATATGCTGTCTCGGTTTTTCATAGCTTTTCTTCCAAGGAGCAAGTGTATTTTAATTTCATGGCTGCAGTCACCATCTGCAGTGATATTGGAGCCTTCCAAAATAAAGTCTGTCACTGTATCCATTATTTAGTTTTATATAATTTGCTTTTGCTTTATGTGGGTTTAGAAAAAGGCACCAATGAAGCAGAGAAGAAAACAGGGAAAGCTTAGGCTTGTAGAAAGAGTCAAGGAGATCTATACAGCCAATTTGGTGATTTTAAAACAACAACAAACCAATACCCTCATATTTTAATTTTACTGTGTTGGCTGCTAAATGGATGCAGCAAGTTAGCAGGAGATATTGTGTTGCTTCAGATGCAGATTTAGAATCAAGGTAGTGAAAGTTAGGAGAGAGAGGAATGCAAAGATAAGGAGGCATTGTTCAACTGAGAAAGTAAAAAGTGATAGATTTGATATGGAAGGTGAAGAAGGAGAAGTTGAGAGGGCCAAATAACTCCCAGGTTTCTGATTTTGTAATTAAAATGATTGGTTACCTTTATTTTACTGAGCATCTGCTGTGTGCCAAAACTATTCTAGGTATTGGTGATAGTTTGGTGAAGTAGATAAGCCAAGTCTCTATTTTCATAGAAATTTTATTCTAGTGATAGAGACCAATTATAATCAAATAGGCCCAAAAAAGGGTTCTTTTTAAGCGAAAATAAAGTTTGACAATGAGACAGAAATAAAAGAAACGGGTATAAGAAAGAGCTGTTTTCAGAAGAAAAGTAGGATTGCTCACTGAAAACATGGCATCTGAGCCAATACTTGAGAGAAGTGAGAACATCAGTGAATGGTATTTCTATTACCTTTGGCCTAATTATAACCCTATCTGGACTTTGGGGCAGATTCCAATTCCAATTTCCAATATATTCTTTTTTTTTTTTCTGTTTCTTTACTATGCAACTGGGGAGCTACTTTTCATCACTTGTTAAGCCCAGTTTTGAAACCAGTGCAGCTGGCAGGCTGTCTTAATGCTTTCTGTTACAGTATTGCTGGTAACTTCCTTTTCCCAACTTTTCATGCTGTTCTATACACATTTTATTTAAATCATGATCCCCAGAGATGGATAATCATTTCTTGAATTCCAGGAATGTTGAATCTCTAAAATAAGGAATCAGGGTATTAATCATTTCTCATCTCTCCCTATCACCACCATACAGGTGCGAGCTTAACTTAGTCTTACATTAAGATCACAAGCACGCTGCTAGTTTTCTTCCTCTAGAAGTTTGTTCAGATTTTTTAAAACATCTTGTCAAAGATCTGAAATTTTCAGATGGTTCTGGGTGTGAATGAAAAAAAAAAAAACCAACAAACCTTTGTTGTAATATGTTTGTCCCTGCTACCCATTCAGTGATTTAAAGAGAATAAAGAACAGTTACAGATAAATTTAAGTTTGCGTTCATGTTGTTATTGATGGGGTTAGAAGACATGTATAGTACATATATATGTGTTTTATTAATATACGTATATGTAAATACACTATATTATCTATATATGTATATAAATTATAGATGGAATCACGTGGGTAGATGAATTCAAATCTTTCATATTCACGAAGTAGCTTGGGCTTCCCAGGTGGCTCTAGTGGTAAAAAACCCACCTGCCAATGCAGGAGACTGACATAAGAGATGTGTGTTTGATCCCTGTGTCGGGAAGATCCCCTGAAGGAGAGCATGACAACCCATTCCAATGTTCTTGCCTGGAGAATCCAATGCATAGGGGAGCCTGGCGGGCTACGGTCCATGGTGTTGCAAAGAGCTGGACACAACTGAAGCTGCTTAGCACAGCAGAGCACAGCATAAGTAACTTGCATGAAAACTCCTGTATTTCATCTTATTTGAAGTTTATCAGTGAATTACTTAAAGTGTTAGAAGTTGGCTTCTTTGAACCCAAATTCCTCCTAAAACTAAAGACATAAAATTATCTAATATGATTGGACTCTGATAATGACAAAGCAAAATTAGAAATCATATTGATACTACATGAATAATATTACTTCTCCTCCATTACTCTGCTATTTCTTCTTTTTTATGATCTAATGTTCATCAGGTCTGAGGATAATAATATTCTCAACAAAAGGATTTAGCACATACTAGAAACATCTACATTCCAGGGATGAAAGCTGCTTTACAAATAATTTAATTAATATAATGCCCTACTGTGCAAGGAATACATCTATTTCTGAGCTCTATATAGCTCATTTATCTACACTTTACCAAGGAAAGTTTGTAACCACTTTTTTCTATTATTACACACCATGAAAAATTCATCTTATAGTGGTTCAGACTTACTACTTATTTACATACACATTTGTTTCATGCACATATACTTTTCTGCATGTTTATATAAACTCACACACCTTCATTCACATATTTTTAAAATATTTAAATGTAAATAAAAGGTTAATGAAATGAAATAGCCTTACTACAACTTGTTATTTATGATACTGTAATATTTTCTATTTCTTTCCACTCTTTTTGTTGCTAATGGGTTGTAACTCACAATTAGTAAAATATTAGTGTACATTATGTAATTTATATGAAAATAATAAATAATGGAAGAAAGATAAAGAAAAGGAGGGAGAGAAGGAAAGAAGAAAGGAAGAAAAACAGCTCTGAAAACAAATGCATGCTCTATAGTCTTATGAACATAAAAAATATGGAAGAGTATAAACAAAATTATTAATCTTGATTGCTTTGGAGAGGTAAGGGTAGGAATTGAGAATGGAAAATATTTGAGGTCTTAGTATAAATGTTTTATTTACACAATTCTTTTCACTGGATTTCTCTTATATGTGTGTATATATATATATATATATATTTATATTTATATATGTGTGCGTGTGTGTGCTGTTTTTGTGTTGTTTTAATTGATAAGTCATGTCCATCTCTTTTGCACCTCCATAGACTGTACCCTCCTGGACTGTAGCCTGAAATCCTCGGTCCATGGGATTTCCCAGATAAGAGTACTAGAATGGGTTGCCATTTCCCTCTCCAGGGGATCTTCCTGACCCAGGAATCAAACCTGTATCTCCTGCGCTGGCAAGCAGATTCTTTACCACTAAGCTACCAGAGAATCCCCATATGTGTGTGTGTGTGTATATATATATATATATATATATATATATAGAGAGAGAGAGAGAGAGAGAGAGAGAGAGAGAGATGAGAGATGAGAGATATTATTTTATATATATGGGGCATATGTATATACATATATGGAAATATGCAAAAGTGCAATATTTACGTGTATGAGAAAGATTTTGAGGTAGAGATAAATACAGACAAATTTTCAGTGCTGAATTTAATTTACTGTCATAGATTTAACATTGTCACTTATTTTGCAAAAAAAAAAATTGTAATTAATGCCTTGACTTTTGCAAAGTTTAAAATACATCTCATGAAGCCCCATAAGAGCAACCAACTCCCTGACAAAAATTTACTTGCCACCCCCGTGCAAAGAATCCAAGCCTGACCAAGGTGATCATAGGCTGTTTTGGTTAACATGCACATCTCATGAGAATATATGCAAAGAGTGTTTTCATGATTTGACCAAGAAAGGGCCCTAGAAACAGATTTACTAATCTCCTTGTAAGATTTTATTTTTTATTCCACCAGTGGTGAATTGACTAATTAAGATTTAATTTGAGTCATTTAATAGTTTTCACTCTAATTCATGCTTTTACCTCTGAAGGCTTTTTTGTTTGTTTCCTTATAGAATTACAACTCTCCATCACTTATAAGGTTTTGCCAAAATACACAGAATGGTAAGAATTGAAAGCATCAAAGATACTTTAAGATTGTCTTGCACACCAACGTGATGACCATATTCATACTGAGAATTTCCAAATTCACAGAAATTAGTACATTGAATTAGTAATTTACATTGAATTAGAAATTTACATTGAATTAGTAAATTTATCAACTTCTTTCTATCTCCTGTGTGGAATCATTTATGTCAGTATAAAAATGCTTCCGATTCTTGATTTGGATGCTTACATTAATGGATGGTAAATTAGCCAAGAAAGTTAAAAGCATTGTTTAAATTATTTATGTGTAGTTAAAAAGATATTTTGGAATATATTCTTTAGTTCCTTAATGATATGCTGCTATTTTCAAAGGTACCTCTTTCAGATAAGCACTGAGTGAGAGAGAAGCTGAATTGTGAATTAACTTGACAACACTCATTTTATTCTTTTTCTTTCTAGAAATAAGTCATGAAAGCACAGAAGTAGAGACAGATTTGATCAATTTAGAAAGCTTCTTATTTTACAGATTTCTAATTACTTTAACCTAATTTGTCTTTTATTCTTAGTAAAGTCAGTGTTCAAAGTGAACATTCCTACCCTTTTAGACAAAATTTCAAGTGAAAAGTTTAATCATACTACCTTAGTGTCAGAAAACAAACATCATTTTATGTCACATTTAAATTGTGTCATATTCTTTTATAGTGTACTCTTTAATACACTTGAATATTTAATAGTATATTCTTTTTAATATCATGTATAATATCTGTCAAATATAGATGCCTCATAAATACTTGTTGAGTTAATGATTAATACTTGAATTCTTAAATTGATTTCAGCTAGGCAAATAGACATTTATTAGTCCTTAGTTGGATACACTTCCAGAGCAATTTTTAGAAATTACCTTGGTACAGAAGTTATTTTCTGAGTAGAAAACTTCAGAGATCCTTTAATTGTGCAATTTTAAGCTTGAAAACTGGTCCACTACCGTTCATGATACAACTTACAAGACACCTTGTATTATTGCTGTATTTTGTTTTGGCAAGGATAACAATCAGATCTCAAGGCAGGTAGAAAATAGTCTTGGTACCAATTTCTCACATATACTAATTTAGGAAATTTTTAAGAATTCTGGAAAAATAATAATAAATTTTATATAGAGTCCAAGAGGACCTCAGTAAAAAGGGGCAAAGCATAGTCAAAGCTATGGTTTCTCCAGTAGTCATGTACGGATATGAGAGTTGGACCATAAAGAAGGCTGAGGACTAAAGAATTGATGCTTTCAAATTGTGATGGTGTTGAAGAAGACGCTTGAGAGTCTCTTGGACTGCAGATAAAACCAGTCGATCCTAAAGGAAATCGACCCTGAATATTCACTGGGAGGACTGATGCTGAAGCTCCAATACTTTGGCATCTGAGGTGAAGAGCCGACTCATTGGAAAGGACCCTGATGCTGGGAAATATTGAGGGCAGGAAAAGGGGGTAACAGAGGATGAGATGGTTGGATGGCGTCACTGTCTCAATGGACATGAGTTTGAACAAACTCCAGGAGATAATTAAGGACAGGAAAGCTTGGCAACCTGCAGTCCATTGGGCTGCAAATACTCAGACATGACTGAGCGACTGAAAAATGACAGCAAGGATCTCTACCCTTTCCCTTTGAGTTTCTACTTCATTAGTCTATTTCTGTCTTAATTATCCTGGCTAATCACACAGGAAGGAAAGTAAGACCCCAAGGAGATTTTTACTCTCTTAGATGTCTGAACCAGTTGCCATGGCTGTTTAGATCAGAGCCTAGGTAGATGTAAGGCAGACATAGGTCTGATGACTCAAAGGAGCCAATACTGGAATATCTTCTGGTCATGCTACAGGGCCCTGGTCACATAACTATGCTGTGAAGAAAAAGCTGTTTGTATAATCAGAAACAGTGAGGACATTAGGAGCCCAAGTGCGCTTGGGTCTGAGAACACCATAGCTGATTGTTAGTTAGTTCAGTCGCTCAGTCATGTCCTACACTGAGACCCCATGACTGTAGTATGCCAGGCTTCCCTATCCATCACCAACTCCCAGAGCTTACTCAGACTCAAGTCCATTGAGTCAGTGATGCCATCCAACCACCTCATCCTCTGTCATTCCCTTCTTCCTCCTGCCTTTAATCATTCCCAGCATTAGGTTCTTTTCCAATGAGTCAGTTCTTCACATCAGGTGGCCAGAGTAGTTTCAGCTTCAGCATCCATCCTTCCAGTGAATATTCAGGACTGATTTCCTTTAGGATTGACTGTTTGGATCTCCTTGCAGTCCAAGGGACTCTCAAGAGTCTTCTCCATCACCACAGTTCAAAAGCATCAATTCTTTGGCGCTCAGCTTTCTTCACAATCCCAACTCTCACATCCATACATGACTACTGGAAAAACCATAGCCTTAACTAGATGGACCATTGTTGGCAAAGTAATGTCTTTGCTTTTTAATATGCTGTCTAGATTGGTCATAGGTTTTTTCCCAAGGAGCCAATGTCTTTTAATTTCATGGCTGCAGTCACCATCTGCAGTGATTTTGGAGCCCCCAAAATAAAGTCTGTCACTTTCCACTGTTTCCCTATCTACTTGCCATGAAGTGATGGGACCAGATGCCATGATCTTAGTTTTCTGAATGTTGAGTTTTAAGCCAGGTTTTTCACTCTCTTCTTTCACTTTCTTCAAGAGACTCTTTAGTTCTTCTTCACTTTCTGCCATAAGGATGGTGTCATCTGCATATATGAGGTTATTGATATTTCTCCTGGCAATCTTGACTCCAGCTGTGCTTTATTTAGTCCAGCATTTCTCATGATGTATTCTGCATAGAAGTTAAATAAGCAGGGTGACAATATACAGCCTTGGTGTACTCCTTTCCCAATTTGGAACCAGTCTGTTATTCCATGTCCAGTTCTAACTGTTGCTTCTTAACCTGCATACAGATTTCTCAGGAAGTAGGTCAGGTGGTCTGGTATTCCCATCTCTTGAAGAATTTTCCACAGTTTGTTGTGATCCACACAGTCAAAGGCTTTGGCATAGTCAATAAAGCAGAAGTAGATGTTTTTTTGGAACTCTCTCACTTTATTGATGATTGTAGCACGTGTTACAAACTTTATCTGTCCCTCTTCTGCCCAAACTATTGAAACTCTTGTTTTGCTGGTCTTAGTGTACCTTCGTTACCCATTGCTTCCTTCACAGAAAAAATCAGACACTAGACTTCAGAGTTTTGTATTCACCACTGATGAATTAAGAAACACAAGTTATAAATATAGTCATTCAGATTTAGAATTTGAATGCAATAAGTTAACAAAGAAGCAGTGTCAAGTTTCTTAAACGAAGGAATGCTGAATAGACTTTTTCAGTTCTAGGCATTTCTTAAAGGGAATGCTATGTCTAAGAATTTTAGTGGTAAAGCTTGACCCAGTTAATAGCAGAGAGGAGAGGGACTATTTGGGGTGACGTTTCTTTTGTCTTGTTCTTGCACTCATACATTCAAGCCCTCACAGATGCTGATCTCATTTCAAGGACTTTGTCTTTTCTCCTATGCGTGTCTGGAGGTTTTCTTATTTAGAGTATTTGATGATCCCTCTCTCTATAGTCATCTATTGCTGCATAACAAATTACCCTAAAATATAATGCCTTTAAACAAAAATCAGCAACCTGGCCTTTTGTATAGTTTGTGAGCCAGTAGTGGTACTTATATTTGGATGTGGTTGACAAAATAAAAATATGTGTAATATGTTCTGATATGTAAAATTTATATAAAGTTCAAATTTCAATGTCCATAAATACATTTTTGCTGGAATATGCCCATGCTTACTTGTTAATTATTATCTGTTAAGGCTACTTTTATGCTAAAAGAACAGAATTGAATATTTTCAAAAGATACCATATGTTCTCCAAAGGCTAAAGTTTATTCTATCTGGTCATTTACAGAAAAGTTTTGCTGACCCCCTCTTAAAAAATGATGACCATTTATAAACTCTCATGATTTCTGTTCGTAGGGATTCAAAGCAGCCAGTTCAATAGTTCTGCTTTACGGCTTCTTATGAGGTTTACAATCAGACGTTGGCTGAGGAGGCAGTTGGCAAAAGGCTTAACTGGAGTTAAACAACATCCCCAGCTGATCTCTGACCATGAGGCTGCCTGCCACAGTCCACCCTCTTTCCTTCAAATATTCATGTGACTTTCTGAGAAAAAATAGACTCAATGCCATCCAAAGGCCCCAAAGTATCCACCCTACGAATCATGAACTCAAATGCAAGGATCTTACCTTCTATAATAGTTCCAGATATTCTCTTGCTTCCTTGGAACCATTTCCTCCTGATCTGAAGGCCTGTGAACAAAAAGGGCCTAGTTATGTTCCCGTATACTCAGCATAGGATAGTGGTACAGGCGGAGTGAAACTATACAGAAGGAAGGAGGGAGGCACATGAGGAATCAGTCAGTCAGTAGCACTTCTGAAGTCCAGCTGGCACAATTGCTACAACCACATAGGTCTCATTAAAGCCAACTAGGACCTGGGCAGTCAGCTCTTACAGTAAGGGAAGGGTACACTTACAGTCTCCAAAAGCATCAGGTGTGCAAGCTTGTTTGAGAAATTTCAGGAAACTGAACTTCTTCAGGAGCCTAGAGGAATTTGAGGAGAAATTTTAAAATCATTTTAATTATGGTTTAAAATTTTAAAATATTTATGGTTTAAATATTTTAAACCATTTCAAATATTTATTAAGAAAAGAACAATATAGATGTATAATATAAAAAGTGAAGCTCTTCCCTCATGCTTCTCCATACAGAAGTAACCACTTCTAACCCACTTGTATTCTGTACCACACAATATTTCTTCCTTAATAGCTGATATTACTAAATATATTGTTGTACAACTTACATTTCTCAGTTTGAAAGCCCAGAGATCTTATTTTTTCATGTGCATGCATGCATATACGTTCGCCCATTCCTTAATGACTCAAATCATTAAAAGTTCAATCCACTTTATCCAGACCACATCTCTCATAACAAACAATGTGAAGTGACCTTAATGTTTCTTTGATCTCCTATACACTATGGTCTAGATAACAGTTACTTTAGAATTATTTTCTTATTTATTCCCCTCATAACTTTCTTTTTTTATTATTTTTTTAAAATTTAAATTTATTTATTTTAATTGGAGGCTAATTACTTTACAATATTGTACTGGTTTTGCCATACATCAACATGAGTCTGCCACGGGTGTACACGTGTTCCCCATCCTGAAACCCACTCCCACATCCTTCCTCGTACCATCCCTCTGGGTCATCTCAGTGCACCAGCCCCAAGCATCCAGTATCATGCATTGAACCTGGACTGGCGATTCATTTCACATTTGATAATATACATGTTTCAATGCCATTCTCCCAAATCATCCCACCCTCTCCCTCTCCCACAAAGTCCAACAGACTGTTCTATACAACTGTGTCTCTTTTGCTGTCTCGCATACAGGGTTATCGTTACCATCTTTCTAAATTCCATATATATGCATTAGTATACTGTATTGGTGTTTTTCTTTCTGGCTTACTTCACTCTGTATAATAAGCTCCAGTTTCATCCACCTCATTAGAACTGATTCAAATGTATTCTTTTTAATGGCTGAGTAATACTCCATTGTGTATATGTACAACAGCTTTCTTATCCATTCGTCTGCCGATGGACATCTAGGTTGCTTCCATGTCCTGGCTATTATAAATAGTGCTGCGATGAACATTAGGGTACACGTGTCTCTTTCAATTCTGGTTTCCTCGGTGTGTATGCCCAGCAGTGGGATTGCTGGGTCATAAGGCAGTTCTATTTCCAGTTTTTTAAGGAATCTCCACACTGTTCTCCACAGTAGCTGTACTAGTTTGCATTCCCACCAACAGTGTAAGAGGATTCCCTGTTTTTCACACCCTCTCCAGCATTTATTGCTTGTAGACTTTTGGGTCGCAGTCATTCTTACTGGCGTGAAATGGTACCTCAACTAATCTCAAGAATATACAAGCAACTCCTGCAGCTCAATTCCAGAAAAATAAACGACACAATCAAAAAATGGGCCAAAGAACTAAATAGACATTTCTCCAAAGAAGACATACAGATGGCTAACAAACACATGAAAAGATGCTCAACATCACTCATTATCAGAGAAATGCAAATCAAAACCACAATGAGGTACCTAATAACTTTCTTTATGACTCCTCATAATTTGTTGGACGTATGGTAAGTGTTCCATAAATATTTATTGTTTTATGCTGCATGCCATTTAAACTGAGCACGAGTCAGTTCACTGTAAAATTAAGAGCATTGGCTTTGGCCAGAAGCATTTGGGTTCAGGCCCTGGACTTGCCATTTTCTAGCTAATATATCATCTTGGGCAAGTTACTTCACTTATGGGTACTGCTGTGTCCTCATGCTCACCATAAAATGATGCCAATTATTAGTTTTTCCCTGCTCTATTTTTATTTTCCCTTATTGTCTTAGAAACACCTCATCTCTCAACACTTCTGGCTGTCTCTTCTTCCCCTGGGTAACCAAAGTAACTATAGAAACAGCACCACCCCCCTCCACCTTATTCCAGTTGTATTTGAATAGCTTCCCCAACAGAGTCCTCCATGACAGAGCTGTAGAAAACATTTGGGATTCTCCTGCCACTTTCAGACTCAGGTGAAGAGCTGCCTTGTGGTATGAGCTCATCTTAAAGAGCTGGGGATTTAAGAACCTATGGAGAGAAATTTGACCAGTGAGAAATAAGACAGGAGGTGTCCACAGATCAATGTGTTTCTATTACTCAGAGTTAATGTGAGAGCTAGTACTAGAAAAATACCTGTACTTAAAAAGTTTATTGCCTTATAAAACAATGTAAATTATATTTTAATGGTATATATAAATAAGTGGTTTGTGTGTGTGCTTAGTTGCTCAGCCATGTCCAACTCTTTACCATCCTGTGAAATGTAGCCCACCAGACTCCTCTGTCCATGGGGATTCTCTAAGCAAGAATACTAGAGTGGGTTGCCATGCCTTCCTCCAGGGGATTTTCCCAAACCGGGGATCAAACTCAGGTCTCCCACATTGCAGGCAAATTCTTTTCCATCTGAACCACCAGAGAACCCCAAGAATACTGGAGTGGGTAGCCTAACACTTCTCCAGGGGATCTTCCCAGCCCAGGAATCAAACTGGGGTCTCCTGCATTGCAGGTGGATTCTTTATCAGCTGAGCTACCAGAGAAACCCAAACATGGTATGGGATAGAAGATATACTTTATTTAGGCATAAGATTTCATTGGGAATCCATATGTAATAACATAAATTATTCTTAGTCTATTCATAAAGCAAATATATTCATATTCAGTGTCTTCACTTTTAGGCCCAATAGTTCAACCATCTTTTAATTGCTGTCATAATTGAATTCTTGCTGTCTTAATGAATCTTTACTTTTATCTATAAGTATTTTATCCCCCCCTCCAAAGTTCTATTATAATGTATCCAGATGTACACATAATATGAAAAGAACAGGATTTTATATTCCCCAGTGCTTAATATTATAACCCCCAAGGAAACATCATTGTCTAGTTGAAAAAAATAACTAAACCAAAAGACAGAATTCTGAACTCAACTCACCATCCCAGTGTACATTACTTGTTAGAAGTGTAAGTACAGCCAGGAATGTTCCTCTTTGAATGACATGAGCTATGTTAGATGACTTCTAAAGGGCCTTCCAGCCCTAATACATTATGAGTTTTTTTTGCAAAGTGAGTGTATACATACCTACACCCACATACAACTCCTACACATAGCCCAGTGTATTTATCTTGACCCCCAAATAGCTCATTCAACTTGATGTTTATTCTATCATAGTTTTTTAAACTTTTATTTCACTTGGAATTTCATTTTTTCTACTATTCATCAAATATATGTCAAGTAACTACAATTGTGTCTTTCATTGAAAAGTGTCGAGGATATGATGGTAAGTAAAACACAGTTCCTGCCTTCCCAGCTAAGATTACTTACATGGTTCCTTGGAGCAGTAATCTTCAGTTTGCTTATGACTTCTTGCTGGTGGTACTCAGATGTGTCCCCTACAGAAAACCTCTGAAACTGCTGACCTCTGAGCAACCCCTCTTTTAAGACTGGGATGCATCTAGTCTCTCCTTGTTACAGGTGCTAATAGAGACCTGATGTCCTGGGCTGGGATCCAGATAGTTGAGGCAGCTCAGAGAAATATGGTTTGTAACCACTGTGGCTGTTCCTTGCTGTTTACAGTGTCATCACCACCAAGTAGTACTTATTTTCCAAGTCTCGGTGGCTTGACTGTGGTGATTTTTTAAATGTAACTTTCATTAAGTTTTATAATACACTAAAAAACTCCCTTTGTCCCCAAAATTGTAGTTTTAGTAATCCACCTTTCAATGTTCATATGCAAAAGCATATTCCCAAAGTGTGTCAGGGACAGACAGATGGCTGTATCAGGAGAATTTTTCCTAATTA
This sequence comes from Budorcas taxicolor, assembly GCF_023091745.1. Classification (NCBI taxonomy): domain Eukaryota; kingdom Metazoa; phylum Chordata; class Mammalia; order Artiodactyla; family Bovidae; genus Budorcas; species Budorcas taxicolor. The sequence continues at coordinate 41,356,613 of NC_068913.1, read as the reverse complement.
GCACATGGTGACTCTTGATGCAGTCCATTCTTCTGGGAAGTAAAGTGTGATAATTTCTATTAGAGAATTGGTATCTAAATCAGACAGGAGGGGAGGAAAAAGTTTAGCACTTAAAGAATCCTGAAAATAATTCAATAGAGCTGAACATCTGGAATCAACTTGAACTGAACATTACTATTCTAGACTTCAAGCAAATGGCATGTAGGGCACTGTTCAGCAAATTACTAAACAAAATTAAAATATTACTTTTTCTCATGGGAGTCAATTGTTTAAGTTTCCAATGTCAATTATTTTACAATACAGAAGCATTGTTATTCTAAGATGATAGTAATAATAATATATTATTTTGCAAGCTTCAGCATATGTTTATGTGTATATATGTACACAAAAGCACATTGTAGTATTTAGCACTCTGTTGTGAACCTCTATTACTGTGTTTATCAACATACTTTTAATTTGTTGTTTACTTTGCCGTTTCCTCTGTGGATTCTAGACAAGGATATATAGGGACTATATTTATTGTTTGGTGTTTCATTTTGGTAAAAATGCTTGACTGAATCTGCTAAAGCTAAATATACATATTCTCTGACTCAGAACTTTTATTCCTTGGTATACATTCAACACAACTGCATACAGGTAGGTATCAATAGATTTGCACATGAATATTCTCAACTAGATGGTGTTCATTAAATACTTATTGTGTGACCTAATGCACTGATGTGTTTTATTTATGACAATGTACTAACAAAAATGTTAAAGTATAGAATTTGAGTTCTATTTCAAAATCTTATGACATCTCACCAAAATAGTATTGACTGCTTCTAAAGGTAAATCATATCTAAGGATTTTTTTGTTTGTTTAATGTAAAGAAATAGATTAATTGGAAATGTATTAATATTCATTTCAAATGCTCAATTTTAATCTGACAATTTTATGTATGATTGACTATTTCAGAGAACAGATCCAGTCTGAATTCACTTTTCAAAACAAAAATATGGAAATTACTTGTCATTTATCCTTTACTTATTGAAAATATGTTTGTTAGATTTTTAAAAGGATATTAGAAAAGCAGAGTGAATGCTTATTAAAGTGATCTTTGTGCCTTGGATATCAATGTAATATAAAATTTCTGACAACATTCAAAGAAAAATATGAGACCAAAAATAAATAAATAAATAAACCAAAAACTCATACCTCAGTAAGAGCCAACTAATTTCTTTTTTATATAATTTTTATTGGAGTATAGTTCAGTCAAAATGTTATGTTAGTTTCTGCTGTACAGTAAAGTGAATCAGTTATACCCACTCTTTTTTAGATTTGTTTCCCATATAGGTCATTAGAGAGTATTGAGCATAGATAGTTTCCTGTGCTATACAGTAGTTCCCATTAGTTTATCTATTTTATATGTAGCAGCATGTATGCCAATCCCAATCTCCTAATTCATCCTTGTCCCCCATAACCATATGTATGTTTCTTACATCTGTGACTCTATTTTGTTAGATTCCACAATACCATTATTTTGTAAGATTCCACATATAAGCAATATCATGATGTCTGTCTCTCTCTGTGGACTTAACTTCATTCAGTATGACAGTCTCTAGACCCATCTGTGTTGCTGCACATGGCAGTATTTAGTTCTTTTTATGGCTGAATAATATCCCATTGTATATATGTACCACATGCTTTTTATCCATTCTTCATTGATGAACATTTAAGTTGCTTCCATGTCCTGGCTATTGTAAATAGTGCTGCAATGAACAGTGGGGTTCATACATCTTTTCAAATTATAGTTTTCTCTAGACAGATGCCCAAGAATGAGATTGGTGCATCATATGGTAGCTTTATTTTTAGTTTTTTAAGGAACCTCGATACTGTTCTCCATATTGACTGTATCAATTTACATTTCCACCAACAGTGTAAGAGCGTTCCCTATACTCCACATCCTCTCAAGCATTTATTGTATGTTATTTTTTTGGTGATAGCCATTCTGACGGGTGTGATGTGACTTCATTGTAGTTTTGATTTGCATTTTGCTAATAATTAGTGATGCTGAGCACCTTTACATGTGTGTTTTTGCCATTGTATGTCTTCTTTGGATAAATATCTATTTAGATCTGCCCATTTTTTGATTTTTTTTTTAAATATTGACTTGCATGAGCAGGTTTTATATGTTGCAGATTAATCTCTTGTAGATCAATTCATTTGCAAAGATTTTCTTTCATTCTGTGGATTGGTGTTTTGTTTTGTTTATGGTTTCCTTTGCTGTGCAAAAGGTATTAAGCTTAATTAGGTCTCATTTGTTTATTTTTATTTTTGTTTTCATTACTCTAGGAAGTGGATCAAAAAAGACCTTGCTGTGATTTATGCCATAGAGTGTTCTGCCTATGTTTTCTTCTAAGAGTTTATAGTTTCTCATCTAACACTTAGGTCTCTAATCCATTTTAACTTTATTTTTATGTATGATGTTGAAGAATGCCCTAATTCCATTCTTTTACATGGAGCTGTCTAGTTTTCCTAGCACCACTTGTTGAAAACACTGTCTTTTTTCCCATTTTATATTCTTGGCCCCTTTGTCATATATCAGGTGATCATAAGTGCCTGCACTCATTGGTAAACTGTCTATTCTGATCTGTTGATCTATATTTCTTTTTTTGTGCAAGAACCATACTGTTTTGATTACAGTAGCTTTGTAGTATAGTCTGAAGGCAGTGAGCCTGATTCTTCCAGCTCTATTTTCTTTCTCAAGATTGCTTTGGCTATTTGGGGTCTTTTGTGTTTCCATATGAGTTGTATTTTTGTTGTTTTCTTGTTCTAGGTCTGAAAAATGCTGTTGGTAGGGGTTACATTGAATTTGTGGATTACTTTAGGTAGCTTAGTCATTTTAACAATGTTGATTCTTCCAGTCCAAGGACATTGTATATCTTTCCATCTGTTTGTGTCATCGTTGATTTCTAAGACCAACTAATTTCTTAAAAACAAATGTCTTGATATTCCAAGTTTATTTTCCTAACTTTATTTGTATTCCTACTTGCACACCATAATAGAGTTAATTATCATGTTTCTTGGATCACATTGTATAGTGGGTTTCAAATTAATATTTTTAATGCAAGATATCTTGTGAGAGCAAATACTAAGTAAAGTATTTTTCCAAGTTATGAACACTAGATCTAAACACATTTATGTGTATAGGATATTATTGACTATTATTTATTTTTAATATAAATTTATTTATTTTAATTGGAGGCTAATTACTTTACAATATTGTGGTGGTTTTTGCCACACATCAACATGAATTAGCCGTGGGTATACATGTGTCTCCACCTCCTGAATCCCCCTCCCAACTCTCTCCCCACTCCATCCCTCTGGGTTGTCCCAGAGCACCAGCTTTGAGTGCCCTGCTTCATGCACCAAACTTGCACTGGTCATCTATTTTACATATAGCAATATGCATGTTTCAATGCTATAGTATATCGAGGGAACCAAGTATGTGGACTATGTAGTTTAGGAAAAGTGCACAGAGGGAAAAAACAGGCTAAGAAAGGTTAAGGTAAACATTCATTATAGCCCTAAGAAAGACAGCAAGCAAAGGGTCTAAGTAGGGTCAGTCATAGAATTGAGTAAAATAGAAATAAAATGGAGATAAGAAATATACATCACAATAAGGACATATTTGAAGTTTGGCTATGGAAAGCATATTCAAATGGTTCTGCTAAAGGGAAAATGGCATGCAAAGACCTTTTTTTGTTGAAAACTTCGCCCAATCTATATATTCCAATGTTTAGAAAAAGTTAATTCCATGGAGGTCAAAAATTAACAAATATAAATTAAATAGTAGTGCAATACAAACACTTGATGTTTCTATGCATTTATCCGATTTTCTTTCTCATTATCTGACTCAAATATTAGCAACCATTTTTTTTTTGATCAGGTGTTTAAAACCTGTAACATTAGAGATATTTTCCTACTAATTTTATTTTTATGCCTAAACATTTCTGAATGCTAATGAGTGACTGAGATGAATGTGACTTTAAAAGCTTCCAGGATTTTACTAGTTCTTTTCCAGGTGGAAAATTCAGCTGACACTAAAATAAAATAATCAGAGGAGAAAGAAAAAGTCAAATGCCAAAAAAGTCTGAGTGTGTCTCAAAAGCATTTTCTAAGAAAGTGGCACAAAGGAAAGTAACAGTATTAAAATAAGAACTAATAGTTTTAGTAGCTTCAAAATCTTGAGCTGAGAAAAGAATAGCTATCTTAGAGTTTAAATCAAAATAATTAAAGTTGAGATAATTTGTGTCTTTATTGTTAAAGTACAGAATAATTATGATCCCTGTTTCCCCCCAAATAAAGAAATAATAAACTACAGGAAACTAGAATTTCAAGTTCATTTATATCTTCTGAATGGGATTTCTGAACATTTTTTTCCCAAAAATACTCAGTGTGTTCTAATTTTATGAACATGGGGAAAAATGGGAGAAAATTACAGTTTTTTTTTTTTTTCCTGCAAAGAAGTAACTTGGGTACATTTGCCATTACAGAACAACAATTACTAATTACTATTATTAATTACTAATTAATAGTTACTATGTGATATTTATATGTTCTTGTTTACATATGTCATGCCTTTCACAAGATGTGTTAAACTGAATAAGGATAAGCATTTTAAACTATGTTTCTGAAATATAGGCTTGTTTTCAGAAGACCAAACGTCAGGACTTCTTGCAAAAGTGTTTTTAAAGAAATCATTTTGCCATTCACAAAATCATATCACTATTATGAAAATGAAATGTTTGACATTTTAGACATAAAAATTTTACTATGAAATGATATTTGGATTAGATTAGAATAAACAATTCTGTATGGCATGGATTAAACTCTCTTTACCACAAATATGGCTTTAAAATCAAAGTTCAGTTATTCAAAAAGCAATAAAAAGAGATTTTGAGGTTCTGCCAAGCAGATTTGCTGCTCAACTTTTCCAGATTTCAGAGCCTTATGAATGCGTGTCTGTGTCTACAAATGGAAACAAGCCAGGCAAGAGGTGAAATACTGTTTATAACTGCGGGTCCAATTGTTTCAGGAAACACAAAACACTGGTCTGCTGATGAGGGAGTTTCACATTACTTGCAATAATTTGAAAACATTTGTATATGAAAATAGCTCTTCAAACTATTGTCCTATGGAATCCATCGCCCTCTCTCTTTCTCACATCTTCTGAAACCGAGAATGATGCTACCTTTTCATTTACCTCAAACATTTCAGTATTATGTTTGATATTCAATGTGTCTGAGACTTGGGGCATGTAAACTCTATCTGTCCATTTAACACCCAGGGAAGCCCCAAATTTAAACCTACATTTACCTGATTATTCATATTGTACTTTTTAATATGAAGGGATTAAACTGAAAAGCAGCGAAAGCAGATCTGTGTCTACTTCCAAGAAATAACATATATGTAAATATTTCAGAATGAACATTGGAAAGGATTATTTAATATACTGTGATACTCATAATATGGATTTATAGACCCTGGAAATATTGCCTATTGTAATCTTTCAGTACCCCTTGAAATAAATTATTTCATGGCAATTTCAATGCAGCACCAGGAAGGATAGGGCATTATTTTAAATACAATCCTAACATCACATTTTTCAGTTCATTTTTTCCCCCCATTGCAAATATGGAAGGGTAATTCAAGGCAAAGTGGGGCATGGGTGTAGTATAGGAACAAGAGTTTCTCTAAAGGAAATCAACTGTCCTCTTAAATAGTTTGGAAGGTCTCAATGTGTTGGTCTAAACAGTTGTTTATGTTTTCAGGACATTTTGGATCAATGTGTGTTTGTATTACATTTGTTTACATATGTGTGTGTGTGTATATATACACACACATGAGTTATGTATATGCATATGTGCTACATATATTTAATAGTATATATAATGTACAAAGGAAAAGCTCTATACTACATCTCTCAGGGGGACATATAAATTGACTTTATGTTTGCTTTATTTGGTCAAGTTTAAACCAACTTTTACCCTACTTTATGTTGTTCTTCACAGTGATATTTGCAATTACCCTCAAATCTGTGTTCCTATAATGTTTGTCTATCTTTTCCATAAAGTTTGCTATGTTTCTAGAAAATACAGATATCTCTTTCACTGAACCCTGATGTCCCATGAAATCCACTCAACAAAATTTGATACTAGTTGTTGTTTTTATTTTTAACTTTTAATAGTTTTTATTTCTCTTACACACAGTTCATAGGACCAATAGAGCAATGAGGATGTGGTGGGTACATAGTAAGCATATGTTTAGTAACCAAATGAGCCCTTTTAATGACAGTCAATGGTTGGAAGGTCACCAACTCGATGGACATGAATCTGAGTAAGCTCCAGGAGTTGGTGATGGACAGGGGAGCCTGGCATGCTGTAGTCCATGGGATCACAAAAAGTCAGACACGACTGAGCAACTGAACTGAACTGAACTGAATGACAATAAAAGATGTAAAGGCAGGAACAAAGTAACTTCATAGTTATTATTTTTAGATAAAAACTGCAAGCAAAGGAAGACTTATTCTCTAAAGGCACAGACTTACCACAATCTCAGCACTGAAATGTAAAAAACTAGAACTTTGATGTCAAAATATAAAACATATGATGGAGCTTAGGCTTATATTGAATAAGAAGATTTTGGCCCTTTAAAAATATAGTATATTTTATATTGCATCATCAGAGAAAAATAAGATTTATTGACCTTAGACAAAATTTTATAATTTACTGAAATCATGATATTGCTCCTTTTGTTCAATTATTAACTTCCAATAATGTGGTTGTTTTCATACTGTTTTGGGGGTTTTCAATGCAAGAATCATACTGTTCATAGGGTTCTCAAGACAAGAATCACTTTATGGCAAATAGGTGGGGAAAAAGTAGAAATAATGACAGATTTTCTTTTGGGGGGCTCCAAAATAACTATGGACAGTGACTGCAGCTACAAAATTAAAGGACATTTGCTGCTTGAAAGTAAAGCTATGACAAACCTAGACAGCATATTAAAAAGCAGAGCCAGCACTTCGCTGACAAAGGTCTGTATAGTCAAAGCTATGGTTCTTCCAGTAGTCATGTATGATGTGAGAGCTGGACTGTAAAGAAGGCTGAGCACCTTTCAAATTGTGGTGCTGGAGAAGACTCTTAAGAGTCCCTAGGACAGCAAAGAGATCAAACCAGTCAGTCCTTAAAGAAATCAACCCTAAATATTAATTGGAAGGACAGACGATGAAGCTGAAACTCCAGTACTTTGGCCACCTCATGGGAAGAGCCAACTCAATGGAAAAGACCCTGATGCTGGGAAAGTTTGAGGGCAAGAGCAGAAGGGGATGGCAGAGGATCAGATGGTTAGATAGTATCACTGACTCAATGAATATGAGTTTGAGAAAACTCTAGGAGATAGTTAAAGGCTGCAGAGAAGCCTGGCATGCCACAGTTCACAGAGTAACAGAGTTGAACATGACTTGGCAGCTGAACAACAATATGGTTATTCTGTATCTTGTCATATGCTGTTTAGGATCCACTCCCTTCCTCTGCTTTCTTTGATCATGTGTTGACCTGCTGTGTGCTTCATGCCTCCCATATCATGAGCATGTTTGGGCAACATTTGACTCTTACTGTGATCGTTCTGTTCAGTGTCCAGATTCTCTGCCTGAGTCTATGGAACATGTCAGAACTTAGTCATTTCAGGTTAATTGGAAAGGACATAAGAAGTCACAGTTTATGCTTCCATGTTATGTCTTGTTTAAGTTAATGTAACTCTTGTGACATAACCAGTTATTAGAAAATAGGCATATATTAATGTTGTATCTCATCTAATTTATCCTTCAGTAGAAACCTGGAGAAAAGAAAAAGTTTAAGTGAGAATTTCCATAATTCCATTCACTTCACTTAAAAATATTAATATATACAAAATTCCTTTCATTTCCATGATTGTTCTGTACTCTCTCAGTATGGGTCTAGGTTTTTATTCAAATCATTATTTCTTCCTACAATTTAAATATCACAGAGTCCAGGTCCCAGCTTAGTCAGCCTAAAAATATTTTTTCTAATTTCCTGTACTTTAGCCTAAAGAGCATAATTCTAAAGTTACCTAACTTCAAATAATAAACTCCCAATTATTTATTAATATTTTCCATTGTTAACCAAAATACAAAAGACAAAAAAGTGTAAATTTATTCATTGCCAAGTTATGTATGTTTTCAAGTTGCATAGCTTATTCATGGTGTGTTGAGAAGATAACCATTGATGTAATGTTAGTATGTAACTTTCAATATTTAGGAGATATTTATCACTGCCTGCATGGTAAATTGCTCAGCCATGTCTGACTCTTTGCAACCCTATGGACTGTAGGCTGCCAGGCTCCTCTGTCCATGGGATACTCCGGGCAAGAATACTGGAGGGGGTTGCCATTTCCTTCTCTAGGGGATCTTCCTGACCGAGGGATTGAACCTGCATCTCTTACGTCTCCTGAGTTGGCAGGAAGGTTCTTAACCATTAGCACCACCTAGGAAACCCTATATTATAATTTCAGTTAATACAAAGAAGGTTAAAATCCTACAGATTTCTTTTTTTAAATAAATTTGATTAGAGATATTATTTCTGATGATAAAATAATGTAAACCTTCATACAGTAGATACTTTAAAATTCACAATTCCTTTACATTTTCTTTTGGTAATGTAACAGTTTCAGCTCCTTTGTTTAAGTCTTTAATACATCTTGAGTTTATTTTTGCATATAGTGTTTTAGGGAATGATTTCCCACAAAAATTAACACTGATTACTTCTAGGGCTTCATATTTTATTCTTGTAATTGTTTTCATAGCGTTCTCTATGCCTTAAATTTTCTGCACAGTATTTCACATAAAAATTAATAAAGGTATTCTAAAGTCCAAGAAAATATATTCAGATTGCAGATATTAGTAACCTGTAATATCAGCAAGAATTTTCTAAGTACACTGGTGGTGTCGTAATCTTTTTCCATAGAAGAAACTCAAAAGGTTTTTGGCTTTCTCTCTCTCTCGCTTTTTTTAATAGTTGCAGCTCATTTAACTATTAAAGGATATATATCCAAAACGTAAGATATTTCGTGAAAAAATTTCTAAGAATAAGGCAAACAATCCAACAGAAAAATAGGCAAAGACATGGATGACTACTTCACACAAAACGCCAATAAACATTTTTTAAATGTTCAAACTCAGTGAAAGAAAGCAAATTAAAATAAAAATGAAATTGTATGGCCTCTAGGCCAAAAAAAAGAAAGTCTGTCAACACCAAGTCTTGGCAAAGACCAATAGCAATTTTCACACATGGCTAGTAGACAAAGACCAGTAGCAATTTTCACACATGGCTAGTGGACATGATTGGTAAAATCATTGAGATAAACAATGTAGCATTGCTTAGGAAAGTATTTGTACACACTGTGACCAGATTTCTACTCTTACTTAGAAACTCGAGAGAAATTATATCATACATATTCAAGAGACATTAAAATTATACTAATAGAAGTATTGTTCATCATTATAAATTAAAAAATAAATATGTTACATTCATACAGTGGAATTAGTCATCTCCTTGCTCAGCTCTTGGGCACCATTTACATTGTCAGCATATTTATATAGAAAATTCTTCACTTTTGATATCATGGTTAGTACATGTAATAGTATTGCAAGCAAAATTATATGCAGGTTATAATGCTGTTCATTCTTAAATATAAGAAACATATTTTCTCCATAATTTATAGGGTTAAAGACTCTCAGATAGTGTGTATGTGCCTGCATGCATGCATGTGTATATAAAATCTCTGTAAAAATTGTATAGATGAAATCCTGTCCAACAGATAGCATTGTTCCTTTCCAATAGGAAAGACAGGAAGGGAACAATAAAGAATATGATAAAATTTCCTATTATGCAAGGACATGATCATTATTTGCCTGAATGTGCTCCAAAGACAGTTATAAAAAGTTTCAACAGTGAAAAATATCTGACTGTCTCCTTAATTTTAGGTATTTATCTCATAAATCCTTTTCTTAGAAAGGAATTTTACTTTTCTGATCTTATCTATGAAAAGTCTACTTCCAGTGACCAAAATATCAAAAAGAAAATCAAAGACCTTCCATAAAATTAAGAACAAAATATTATGTAAGAAATTGTTAATTTTGTCCAATATTTTAAGTTGAATTAGTAATTCAAACAGGATACCATAGTGGTAGATACACACACACACACACACACACACACACACACACTCTTAAATTAAGACATTATAATCTCAGAAGTTTGACTTTCTGGTAGAAAGCTTTCAGTTCAGTTCAGTCACTCAGTCATGTCTGATTCTTTGCAACCCCATGGACTGCAGCACCTCAGGCTTCCCTGTCCATCACCAACTCCCAGAGCTTGCTCAAACTCATGTCCATTGAGTCAGTGATGCCATCCTACCATCTCATCCTCTGTCATCCCCTTCTCTTCCTGCCTTCAATCTTTCCCAGCATCAGGGTCTTTTCCATTGAGTTAGTTCTTCATATCAGGTGGCCAAAGTATTAGAGTTTCAGCTTCAGCATCAGTCCTTCCAAAGAATATTCAGGACTGATTGATTTCCTTTAGGATTGACTGATTGGGTCTCCTTGCTGTCCAAAGGACTCTCAAGAGTCTTCTCCAACACTACAGTTCAAAAACATCGATTCTGCGGCATTCAGCTTTCTTTATGGTCCAACTCTCACATCCATACATGACCACTGGAAAAGCCATAGTTTTGACTATACACACCTTTGTTGGCAAAGTAATGTCTCTGCTTTTTAATATGCTGTCTAGGTTGGTCATAGGTTTTCTTCCAAGGAGCAAGTGTGTTCTTATTTCATGGCTGCAGTCACCATCTGCAGTGATTTTGGAGCCCAAGAAAATGAAGTCTGTCTTTAACGCTATTTATTATTGTCACTGGAGAAGGAAATGGCAACCCATTCCAGTATTGTTGCCTAGAGCATCCCATGGACAGAGGAGCCTGGCAGGCTACAGTCTATGTGGTCACAAGAGTTGGACATGACTAAGAGACTAAGCACACATTTTTGTTCTTTCTAGCAAACAAATTAAGTTGCTGATATTCTACAGTAACTTTTATGTTTAGACAGTTCTCTAAACATAGAATGAAAAGATAATGCAATTCCCAAACTAGCCTTCAGGCAGATTGATAAATCTGTGTTTACCAACTGCATCTGGGTCCTTAACATATCCAAGAGTCCTGTAATGTGTATGTAAGCTCTCTTGCTCCCATTCTCCTCAATTAAATACTATTTAAGAAGTTCTCCATTCTCAAGTCTAACAACCTTCCAATAATTTCATCTTTCTTAGCTATAGATATCACCTCTTCCCTTACAGAGAAACTAATGTTCATTGCTTTCCATTACAAAATCTAAAAATCTGCTATTATCACTAGTGTTATAATGATAAGCTGTTATAACAAGATTTCTCCTAACAAAGGTCCCTGTCTTCCTTTCTTTTCAGAAACATTTTTCTACAAAGATGAGCTTTGTCTCCTATATGTTTTCTCTTTCCTCATACTGTCTTATAAATAGCATTTAATTTTGTTTCTTTTTCATACTAAAATTTACTAGACTACTCCCTTCACCTCATGTCTTCTAGCTACCATCCTGTAGCTCCTATCCATAATTAGTCAGACAAATTTTTGACAGACAACTGTATTCAGTTTCTCCATGTCCTCACCTACTCTTTCTTTTTCAGCCTAAGACTACCTGCCATGTCCATCATTCCACTGAGAACTATACTTGCCAAAATAACCTGTGACTTGTTTGTACTGAAGTGCCAAGTTTCCTTTCAGGATTTATGTAACCTGGCCACTCAGCAGCTTGGAGACTGCTTATCCCCTGCTTTTCTCTTGAGATGTTCTTTTCCCCTGGCTTCTCTGCCACCACGGTTCTTTGCTTTTCTTTCTATCTAGTGGGATGCTCTTTCATAACCACCTTTGCACACTGTTTACTGCATGTGCTATTTAATATTGAATTTTCTCAATCTTCTATTTTAGGTCTTCTTTCCTCACTTTAAATATTATTTTATTCTTTAAAATTTCATTTATAGACCCCATTGTTTATAAATTTCCCCTGGACAATTTCTTAAACAATCCTTTTGATCTCTAGATAGGAATACAGGTTGTTTACAATACTCTTAGAAGGCAGTCTGTCCAACACTGAACTCATCTTTCCAACAACGAATTATGTGCCAGCTGAATAAACAGAACCAACATTTAAATAGTTGTTCAGGTTGAATGTCTTGGCACAAACTTTTTTTCTTCCCTCTCTTCACCACCAAACCAGTTCAAAAATTTATTGGTTTTATAGCAACAGTGAAACTCTACAAAAATTTCTCAGATTCATCAATTTCTCTATATTAGAAATATATTAATATATTGTATTTTCCCTATTACCTCTTAAACCCTTTCATGAGCCTTCTAAGTAAACTCTTTTCTTCTATTCTTTTTCATTATTGTTTTTTGATGTTTAAACACTTTCTAATTTTATTGTCCTCCATTCCATTTCCAAAAATGCAAGCAGGTTTGCTTTATGACATGCAAATCTGACAGGCATATGTAAAACACTTCAAGGATTCTCATTAGCCTTAAGATGAAGAACAAAATTCCTATTAGGGTTTTTAAGTTAATAAACTTCTTAGATCATATTGTAACTCTCTAAAGTTCTCAATTCTTCAGCCATGCTTTATTTCTTAATTGCCCCAATCTCTTTTTTACTTCAGGTTATCACATGTTCCCAGTAATTCCTTCTGCCTAGAATTAATCTCATCCATCCCCAAGTTGCTCTTCATTTAATTAATCCTCACTTATTATTTAAGTTTTATCTTTAAAACCATTTCCTCTAGGAAAACTGCCCTAATTATCCACAAAAATATCATTCATCAGCTTCATGCCCCTTTTTCATACTGCAGTTGAACTTCCGAATAGTCCTCTGAACTCCAGTGTCATACTTTCTACTGTCATTCCTGTTTGATACGTTCCCTTGGGTAATCCTATAATTAACAACTCCAAAACTAAACTTTTCTCAGAACATGCTTCTCACAGTTTTCCCCACAAAGTAATTGATAAGTCTATGTGGTAAATGTTTTTCCAATGGTTTTTCATGTAGTTATGTACAGATGTGAGAGTTAGACCATAAAGAAGACCATTAAGCTGACTCATTGGAAAAGATCTTCATGCTGGGAGAGATTGAGGGGAGGAGGCGAAGGAGGAGACAGAAAATGAGATGGTTGGATGCATCTCTGACTCAGTGAGTTTGAGCAGATTCTGGGAGATGGTGAATGACAGGGAAACATGGTCTGCTGCAGTCCATGAGATTGCAAAGAGTCAGACATGACTTAGCAACTGAACAACAACAACAAATGTGATAAATATCTTAGGATCATTCTTGAATCCTCCTGCCCTTCAATTGCACATCAGTGGTGGTTGTATCTTTATATTTCCAGATCTCAGCAGTGTCTTACTGCTTCCACCATGCTCTCCTTATTTCATCTTACATGGATGACCCTAGCTACTAGACCTATTCCCCTGCTTCTGCCCTTGCTTCTTTCAGTCTTTTTCTACCACAAGGAGAGGACATAGGTAAGGTTTGACTTTAGAGGCAGAAAATTGTAGAATTTTGTCTGTTAGGTAAGAGGAGAGACCAAGTGATTGGTTGGTATAAGATTTAGAGAAAATAGGCAATAGTACAAAAAGTAATTGTGGTAAGTATATGATTGATATTGATGACCTAGTTGTGAATAATATTTGGAAAATAGTAACGAAAACGCTAATAGCAAGCCTCCAAACAGGGTAGGAAGAATTATAAAAACAAGAAGAGTTATATTTGAAATAATGAGTTTGAAAAAAAGAAAAAAGAAATAATAAGTTTAAGGGTTAATAGGAGTCCTGGTAAAGTCAGATAACAGGCATTCAGTAATGACCGATAGAACAAGAATAAGAAGTGCAGTCTAAAAGGTGTTTGGATTTGTGATTTCATGTGCGGAGCAATATTTACTGCTGCATGGCCATTAGAGAAGTCTATGAAAAGAAAAGAATGGTCTTTAATCCCTACTAGGACTGTGATGAAGCTCCAGTACTTTGGCCACCTCATGCGAAGAGTTGACTCATTGGAAAAGACTCTGATGCTGGGAGAGATTAGGGGCATGGGGAGAAGGGGACGACCCAGGATGAGATGGCTGGATGGCATCATGGACTCGATGGACGTGAGTCTGAGTGAACTCCAGGAGTTGATGGACAGGGACGCCTGGTGTGCTGCGATTCATGGGGTCGCAAAGAGTCGGACACGACTGAGCGACTGAACTGAACTGAACTGAGGAACTGGTAAATAAATTTGAAAAAAAAAAAAAAAAGACATGGTCTTCCTTATAAAATAATCTTGTATTTAATAAGTGATGAGATAAATATATAAATAATAAAAATGTAATAAGACACAGCCTGTAAAAGAAGTAAAGAAGACATTGCTCAGGTTATAACCAGTTCATTAAACTGGTAAAAGGAAGCGCAGTCTCAAGAAAAGGAAAACTTCCCTGATAGTAAGTCTCTTCAAAGCAGCCTAATCAAGGGCAAAGAATTTTAATAGAATTAATAGGAAATTAACTTAAAATTTTAAAAACTTAGAGATTATTCAATGCTTGATAAAGTTAATCATAAAGAGTATGAACTAAGTTATTTCTATGCCATTCACAATGCAGCATACCGATTCTGTTAAATAAATAGGAAGATCGTTTTGGTAGGAGTTAAAATCCTCCTTTGATAGCAAGCATTATTCCAAGGTACCTGAATTTTCAACTCAACAAATAAATTTTTCATAGATCTCTGAATAACTAAAACCAACTAAATTAAATTTAAATATGATTTTACTTGAAAATTAATCTGTCAGCATTAAGTTGTATGTTGGATGGCTGATAGTATTTTTTTAATTGATTTATTATTTCCAGATGTTACAACACTATGCATAAAATGGTTTGGTAGCACTTCCTATAAAAGAAGTATATCTGGTTAGATAGCAGTTCAGTTCAGTTCAGTTGCTCAGTCATGTCTGACTCTTTGCAACCCCATGGACTGCCACATACCAGGCCTCCCTGTCCATCACCAACTTCCAGTGTTAACTCAAACTCATGTCCATTGAGTTGATGATGCCATCTAACCATCTCACCCTGTCATCCCCTTCTGCTCTCATCTTGAATGTTTCCCAGCATTAGGGGCTTTTTCAAATGAGTCAGCTGTTCTCATCAGGTGGTCAAAGGATTAGAGTTTCAGCTTCAACATCAGTCCTTCCAATGAACATTCAGGACTGATCTCCTTTAGGAAGGGCTGGTTGGATCTCCTTGCAGTCTAAGCGACTCTCAAGAGTCTTCTCCAACACTGAAGCTCAAAAGGATCAATTTTTCAGTGCTCAGCTTTCTTTATAGTCCAACTCTCACATCCATACCTGACTACTGGAAAAAACATAACCTTGACTAGACAGACCTTTGTTGGCAAAGTAATGTATCTGCTTTTTAATATGCTGTCTAGGTTGGTCATAAGTTTTCTTCCAAGGAGTGAGCATCTTTCTATTTCATGTCTGCAGTCACCTTCTACAGTGATTTTGGAGCCCCCCAAAATTAAAGTCAGCCACTGTTTCCACTGTTTCTCCATCTATTTGCCATTAAGTGATGGGACTGGATGCCATGATCTTAGTTTTCTGAATACTGAGCTTTAAGCCAACTTTTTCACTCTCCTCTTTCACTTTCATCAAGAGGCTCTTTAGTTCTTCTTCACTCTCTGCCATAAGGGTGGTGTCATCTGCATATCTGAGGTTATTGATATTTCTCCAAGCAATCTCGATTCCAGCTAGTGCTTCTTCCAGTCCAGCATTTCTCATGATGGACTCTGCATATAAGTGAAATAAGCAGGGTGACAATATACAGATTTGACGTACTCCTTTTCCTATTTGCAACCAGTCTGTTGTTACATGTCCAGTTCTAACTGTTGCTTCCTGACTTGAATAAAGATTTCTCAAGAGGCAGGTCAGATGGTCTGGTATTCCCATCTCTTTCAGAATTTCCCACAGTTTATTGTGATCCACAAAGTCAAAGGCTTTGGCATAGTCACTAAAGCAGAAATAGATATTTATCTGAAACATTTTTGCTTTTTCAATGATCCAGTAGATGTTGGCAATTTGATCTCTGGTTCCTCTGAAACAGAGGAACAACTTCCAGATGTTCAATCTACCTTTTCTAAAACCAGCTTGAACATCTGGAAGTTCACAGTCCACGTATTGCTGAAGCATGGCTTGGCGAATTTTGAGTGTTACTTTGCTAGTGTGTGAGATGAGTGCAGTTGTGCAGTAGTTTGAGCATTCTTTGGCATTGCCTTTCTTTGGGATTGGAATTAAAACTGACCTTTTCCAGTCCTGTGGCCACTGCTGAGTTTTCCAAATTTGCTGACATATTGAGTGCAGCAGTTTCACAGCATCATCTTTTAGGATTTGAAATAGCTCAGCTGGAATTCCATCACCTCCACTAGCTTTGTTTGTAGTGATGCCACCTAGGCCCACTTGACTTCACCTTCCAGGATGTCTGGCTCTAGGTGAGTGATCACACCATCATGATTATCTGGGTTGTGAAGATCATTTTTGTATAGTTCTTCTGTGTATTCTTGCTACCTCTTCTTAATATCTTCTGCTTCTGTTAGGTCCATATCATTTCTGTCCTTTACTGAGCCCATCTTTGCATGAAATATTCCCTTTGTATCTCTAATTTTCTTGAAGAGATCTCTAGTCTTTCCATTCTATTGTTTTCCTCTATTCCTTTTCAGTGATCACTGAGGGAGGTTCTTATCTCCCCTTGCTATTCTTAGGAACTCTGCATTCAAATGGGTATATCTTTCCTTTCTCCACAAACTGGGTCAAAAAGAAGGACCATTTATTCAAATGAGGTATTTCCCAACAAAGGTCTATCTAGTCAAAGCTATGGATTTTCTAGTAGTCATGTATGGGTATGAGAGTTAGACTGTAAAGAAAGCTGATCGCTGAATAATTGACGCTTTTGAACTGTGATATTGGAGAAGACTCTTGAGAGTCCCTTGGACTTCAAGGAGATCCAATCAGTCCATCCTAAAGGAGATCAGTCCTGAATATTCACTGGAAGGTCTGATGCTGAAGCTGAAGCTCCAATACTTTGGGGCCTAGATTCATAAAAGTCAAATATTCCACATATGTGAAGCTTAATTCTTTTAGTCACTTTTCTTTAATAGCATTTTTTAAAAATGTGTATGATATTGAACAAACTAACTTATCTTAGGCCGCCTGATGCAAAGAACTGACTCATTGTAAAAGACCCTAATGCTGGGAAAGATTGAAGGCAGGAGGCGAAGGGGATGACAGAGGATGAGATGATTGGATGACATCAGTGACTCATTGAGCAAAGTCATCACCAATAAGTTTGAGCAAGCTCTGGGAGTTGGTGATGGACAGGGAAGATTGGTGTGCTGCATTCCATAGGGTTGCAAAGAGTCAGAAATGACTGAGTGCCTGAACTGAGCTGATAGAAACTTTACTTTTTTATTTAAAAAATATAGACATTCAAAATACTATAATAAAGACAGTTGCTAACAAGACAGCTCTAGTAACAATTTATATTCAAGACAAAAAACACTTACCAATGGCCACTAGCAAAGTCTTATTTTATTCTCTGCCATGTATTCTGCCAGCTTTCGTCTGTATCAGCTGCTTTACACAATTGTCAAACACATGCTCTTAGAGTTGCAATATATCTTTAAGCCACAAAGTAGTAGAACTGATAAGATATCTGCAAAAGTTTAAATTTAGTAAATATATCTGATATCTGGGTGTGACAGGAAAAAAAAATACACATACAACTTTAAGCTCATCAGTGAAAACAAAATTACTGATCAACATAGTTTTGATCTTCCTGGAATTAAAAGTAAATAATGTCTTATTGTAGTAAGACATTAAAAGAGAGGCACAAGGTGAATCTTTTTTCATCATTTGTTTTATCATGAGTTGTTACACATGTGAAAATAGTGTACATTCAGTCTCTCATCCGTGGTGGTGGTAAGGGTAATACAGATACTGCTCAGATAAGTTAGTTGGTTCAGTATCATATAAGGTTTTTTAAAATGCTATTAAAGAAAATCAAGCTAAAAGGATTAATCTTCACATATGTGGAATATTTTACTTTTATGAGTCTAGGCCTTTTAAAAAAATATTTCACCAGCATTTTAAATTTTCCATCCTGTGTTGGTCAAGTGGCTATGGAAATAATCTGTATGATGATATAAACTTTAAAGAGATTTAGAAAGTCAAAAATGTGGAATTAGATTCAAGTTAAATCTTTAAGGAAATCAGTATCTGATGTTTCTATTGTTTGGTTTCAACTGATATTTAAATACGAAACCTAACGTGGATCTGAATTTTCTTTGACACTAAATTCTTCAAGCCAGGCTTCAGCAATACGTGAACTGTGAAATTCCAGATGTTCAAGCTGGTTTTAGAAAAGGCAGAGGAACCAGACATCAAATTGCGAACATCCGCTGGAACATCGAAAAAGCAAGAGAGTTCCAGAAAAACGTCTATTTCTGCTTTATTGACTATGCCACAGCCTTTGACTGTGTGGATCACAAAAAACGGTGGAAAATTCTGAAAGAGATGGGAATACCAGACCACCTGACCTGTCTCTTGAGAAACCTATATGCAGATCAGGAAGCAACAGTTAGAACTAGACATGGAACTACAGACTGGTTACAAATAGGAAAAGGAGTATGTCAACTCTGTATATTGTCACCCTGCTTATTTAACTTATATGCAGAGTACATTATGAGAAACACTGGGCTGGATGAAGCACAAGCTGGAATCAAGATTGCCGGGAGAAATATCAATAACCTCAGATATGCAGATGACACCACCCTTATGGCAGAAAGTGAAGAAGAACTAAAGAGCCTCTTGATGAAAGTGAAAGGTGAGGTGAAGTTGCTCAGTCGTTTCCGACTCTTTGTGACCCCGTGGACTGTAACCTACTAGGCTTCTCCGTCCATGGAAGAGGAGAGTGAAAAAGTTGGCTTAAACCTCAACATTCAGAAAACTAAGATCATGGCATCCAATCCCATCACTTCATGGCAAATAGATGAAGAAACAGTGAAAACAGTGTCAGACTTTATTTTAGGGGGCTCCAAAATCACTGTAGAAGGTGACTGCAGCCATGAAATAAAAAGATGCTTACTCCTTGGAAGGAAAGTTATGACCAACCTAGACAGCATATTAAAAAGCAGATACATTACTTTGTCAACAGACGTCTGTCTAGTCAAGGCTATGGTTTTTCCAGTGGTCATGTATGGATGTGAGATTTGGACTATAAAGAAAGCTGAGCGCTGAAGAATTGATGCTTTTGAACTGTGGTGTTGGAGAAGATTCTTGAGAGTCCCTTAGACTGCAGGAAGATCCAACCAGTCCATCCTAAAGGAGATCAGTCCTAGATGTTCATTGGAAGGACTAATGTTGAAGCAGAAACTCCAATACTTTGGACACCTGATGCAAAGAGCTGACTCATTTGAAAAGACCCTGATGCTGGGAAAGATTGAGGACAGGAGGAGAAGGGGACAGGATGACAGAGGATGAGATGGTTGGATAGCATCACCGACTCAATGGACATGAGTTTGGGTAAACTCCAGGAGTTGGTCGGAGAAGGCAATGGCACCCCACTCCAGTACTCTTGCCTGGAAAATCCCATGGACGGCGGAGCCTGGTAGGCTGCCATTTATGGGGTCGCACAGAGTCGGACACGGCTGAAGCGACTTGGCAGCAGCAGCAGCAGCCAGGAGTTGGTGATGGACAGGGAGGCCTGGTGTGCTGTGGTTCATGGAGTAGGAAAGAGTCAGACCTGACTGAATGACTGAACTGAACTGATAAAGCTAAGAAACTAATGGAGAGTTCAGATCACATTTATGACTGTTATTTTGATGTAAATAATAATCTTGGGCTAAATTTTGACCCCACAGAAAGGTATGTATACTTTTATTACAATCATATTGCCATAGAGGAGAAGGAAAGAAAAAGTAATAGCAGTTGGGCTGTTTTTCAAATAAATTTCTATGCTTTTAACCTCTTTTCCTATACAAGGGGAAAAATATTTTGTTTACATGCCATATCAACAAGGCTTAAACCAACCCAATGAGACAACAAAGTAAAATCATTCAGATTTGATCCAGTAAAAATAAGACTGAATAAAGTGTTTCATGTTAATTTTGGAAAATATTACTACCAAACTGGATAGATTCCTGAAATCCTGGACCATTTTTCTCCTCTGGCACTGTGGTCAGAAATCTGTTCCAAGTGTAGCACTCAATCCCACTGGACCACCGGCTTTTGGAAAACCACACTTTTTCTAAATGGTTCTCATGAATGAGAGAAGAAGCAGACATTCTATCAATATGTTGACCATCAGGACATTTTCGTGTTCTTATTTGTATCTACTTACAATCTTCAGTGTTGTTTAAACTTACTTCTGTCTGCTTGCATCTTCTTTCTCTTTTTTCTCTGCAAAATTATTTAAATACTTTATACACAGGAAGTTAAATTCTAATCTAAATACATTTTAGCAATCCCTTTTTAAAAATATGGCCATACATTGCAATTTCACTGACTTAGGGTATATAGAAGCTCTTGGCTATTGTACTGATATTTATTTATAACTATAGTGTTGCTCTATATCCAACTATCTCACTATCCCTTTTATTTATTCTTTCAATAAAAGAGTACTTAGGATGGATTAATTGAATAAAATGTTTTAAAAACATGTCAGCAGCTAAATTTTCACTGGTAGTATAAAGTCAGTTAGCTAATATATTAGCTTTGATTTATGCAATGTTTGAAATCAAAATTTGTTAACTAGGCCTCTTAACTCCATTTTCCTTTGTTCTAAATAGTTAAATAGTCCAACATTTGGGGAAGAGATGAGGGCCAATGGTAAAAACATTTTAGAGCTGACAGTTGCATGCCATATGCCAGGATCCTTTTACAAATGGAATACTATTTAAATTCAAAATCAGTTTGAACACAATGTTGTTTTTTAAACGTTTCCATTTAAATATTAACCTATGATTATTGGGGGGAAAAGAAACTAACAGAATGTTTTTGTCTTCTGCAGACTCCAATCAAAACTGCAGTTTGGTTTATTTTGTTGTGTTTTGTTTTTACTACATTTGCTGTCTTATTGGAGTACTGTTAGCAATTAAAGACAAAATATGTAAAATCACTTAGACTCCTTCTTCTACCTTTACTCCAGTATCCAATAGTTCTCTATTTTATTTCAGTTTTATTTCTTAACGTTTCACCGTGCATCCTTAGAATATCAGTGTAGGGCCTCAGTGTCCCTACTCATAAATTGCTTGTAGGATGCAGACTACCAGTGGAGTTTGAGAATGGTGTCCCTAGAGCTGTATAGGGCACATCCTAGTGGGCATATGAGATGATAGTAATTGCAAAAATAATTACTGGTACCTCCATTCTATGCATGAGGAAGAGAATGGCAACCCACTCCAGTATTCTTGCCTGGAGAATCCCATGGAGAGAGGAGCCTGGCAGGCTATACAGTCATGGGGTGGAGTCGCACAAAGTCTGACACAGCTGATGTGACTAAGCAGCAGCAGCCACTCTATGCAACTGTCCTCTAACCCTCCATTAGAGTTTTTTTTTTTTTTTTTTTAAGTGAAAATTGTATCTATACCATCCCTAGTATCTTTCTTTTAGTGACTTCTGGTGTGCTCAGTCCCTCAGTTGTGTCCCACTGTTTGCGATCCCCTGGACTGTAGCCTGCCAGACTACTCCTCTGTCCATGGATTTTCAAGTCAAAAATACGGGAACGCGTTGCCATTTCCTCCTCCAGGAGATCTTCCTGACCCAGGAATCAAACCTGCACCTCTTGCATCTCCTGTATTGGCAGGCAGATTCTTTACCACTGTGCCAGCTGAGAAGCCCAGTTACTTCTTATACAGAATGATTCTCATCACCACCTATGGATTAACCCGTTTCCTCCATGAATGCAGTTTTTGCCATGGCCTTACCAAACTACTTTGAGTTCTCTAAATATGTTTATTGCCTCTATTAGGCCATGTTACCTTGTCTGAAATGTCATTTGCACGCTTGTCCAAGCAAAAAATACAATTCATCCTTCAAACTTTATTTAGTCTCTGTCCTCATACGACTTTACTTTTCTGATTACATACTAAATATAAACATCATTCTTTCCTCTGTGCTTAATCTGGGGGTTTCCCATGTGGCATTAGTGGTAAAAAAAAAAAAAAAAAAATTCACCTGCCAATGCAGGAAGTACCTGAGATGCAGGTCCAATCCTTGGGTTGGGAAGATCCCCTGGAGCAGGAAATGGCAACCCACTCCAGTAGTCTTTCCTGGAAAATTCCATGGACAGAAGAACCTGGCAGCTACAGTCCATAGGGTCACAAAGAGTTGGACATGACTGAAGCAACTTAGCACTCATGCACCTGCCTATTAAATCAATGACATATAGGTATTTATCTGTTGTATGAAAAGGTAAGAGATAAAGCCAACATACAAAGTAATCTCTTTTAAAAATTGTAATTTTTTCCAAACCAATTGATTATGCACTTCTTAAAATTTCAGTTGTTTGAAATCTAAATTAAATGTTGATTTTGTCACTGTATAGTTTGCTATGGTGTGGTAGTTAAGCAACATAAACTGGGTGTCTTAAACAACAATTATGTATTGCCTCACAGTTCTGGAGGCTAGAAGTCCAAGGATCAAAGTGTCAGCAGAGTTGACTCCTTATGAGGACTGTGAGGAAAGAACCTACCCCCTGCCTCTCTGGTTCCTGCTGATTTGCTGGCTCTCTTTGGCATTCCTTGGCTTGTAGAAGGGTTTGTAGAAGCATTACTCTTATCTCTGCCTTCATCTCCACATGATATTCTTCCTGTGTGAGTCTGTCTCCAAATTTCCCTTTTTTTATGAGGACGTGTTGTACTGGATTAGAATCCATCTCAATTACCTAGACAACATATTAAAAAGCAGAGACATTACCTTGCTAACAAAGGTCCATTTAGTCAAAGCTATGGTTTTTCCAGTAGTAATGTATGGATGTGACAGTTGGACCATAAAGAAAACTGAACACTGAAGAAATGATGCTTTGAACTGTGGAGTTGGAGAAGACTCTTGAGAGTCCCTTGGACTGCAAGGAGATCAAACCAGTCCATCCTAAAGGAAATCAGTCCTGAATATTCCTTGGAAAGACAGATGCTGAAGCTGAAGCTCCAGTACTTTGGCCACCTGATGAGAAGAGCTGACTCACTGGAAAAGACCCTGATGCTGGGAAAGAAGGAAGGCAGGAGGAGAAGGAGACAACAGAGGCTGAAATGGTTGGATGGCATCACCGACTCAATGGACATGAGTTTGAGCAAGCTCTGGGAGTTGGTGATGGAACGGGGAGCCTGGTGTGCTGCAGTCCATGGGGTTGCAAAAAGTCGGACATGACTGAATGACTGAACTGAACTGAACAATGACCTTATTTTACTAGAATCCTCTCTATAAAAACACTGTTGCCAACTAACACCGCATTCTGAGATACTGGGGATTAGCTCTTCAATATACAAATTTTGGGGACACAATTCAAATCAGAATTAAGCCATCATATGGATACACTAGAATATGTGCTATGGAAAACTATATACCACAAAAAATAAAAGGACTTAAGGCAATTTATGAACATCAGTGTAAAGGCAGAGTACCTATTTGGCAGAGGCTAGGTATATAAGGTATCTCCAATGATAGAAAACTTTAAGTAGGAAATCTCTCCTGCATGTTCCAAAAACAATAGATGTTTCTTTGTAAACAAAGTCTTACTGATTCTGTCATAGTTATAATTATATATAAGTAAAACATGAGAAAAATTAATTGGCAAAAGGAAATGAAAGGATAGTCAAATGATTGACTGACATAGTCCATATCTGATTTTTAGAAGTTTCATTGTTCTCTTACATTGATTTACATTTGATACAAATTAAAACATACTTAACCTATATTTTTAGGCTAACCATATTTTTATTTTCTATTAAAAAGAAACTACCATTAGAAATATGTAAGTTAAACACTTCATAGCTTATTTTTCTGTTATCTCACTATCTGCTTTTTTTATACTTCCCAGTAAACCACTTTTTCAAAAAATAATCTATCTCGGTTACATTGATAAATTGGAAATAGAATCTTTTCCTTGTTATTTCCACAAAAGTACAGTCAGTAAGTTCAGTCGCTCAGTCATGTCTGACTGTTTGGACCCCATGGACTGCAGCATGCCAGGCTTCCCTGTCCACCACTAACTCCCAGAGCTTCCTCAAACTCATATCCATCGAGTCAGTGATGCCATCCAACCATCTCATCCTCTGTTGTCCCCTTCTCTTCCTGCCTTCAATCTTTCCCAACCTCAGGGTCTTTTCTGATGAGTCCGTTCTTCGCATCAGGTGGCCAAAGTATTGAAAGTATTAGAGTTTCAGCTTCAACATCAGTCCTTACAATGAATATTCAGGACTGATTTCCTTTAGGATTGACTGGTTGGATCTCCTTGCAATCCAAGGGACTCTCAAGAGTCGGATCCAACACCACAGTTCAAAAGCACCAATGTTTTTGGCGCTCAGCTTTCTTTATAGTCCAGCTCTCACATCCATACATGATACTGGAAAAACCATAGCTTTGACTAGATGAACCTTTGTTGGTAAAGTAATGTCCTTGCTTTTTAATGCTCTAAGATGATCATAACTTTCCTTCCAAGGAGCAAGCATCTTTTAATTTCATGGCTGCAGTCACCATCTGCAGTGATTTTGGAGCCCAGAAAAATAAAATCTCTAAGTTACCATTGTTTCCCCATTTATTGGCCATGAAGTGATGGAACCAGATGCCATGATCTTAGTTTTCTGAATGTTGAGCTTTAAGCCAACTCTTTCACTCTCCTCTTCACTTTCATCAAAAGGCTCAATAGTTCTTTGCTTTCTACCTTAAGGGTGGTGTCATCTGCATATCTGAGGTTATTGATATTTCTCCTGGCAATTTTGATTCCAGCTTATGCTTCATCCAGCCCAGCATTTCACATGATATACTCTGCATATAAGTTAAATAAGCAAGGTGACAATATGCAGCTTTGATGTACTTTTATATAATTTGACAGCCAACTTATATTCTTTTGAAAAAGGATGAAACATAATACATTTCAAAATATTCAAAACATATATCATAATATAAATTCTTATCCCTCAAAGTACATCTATTTTGTTCTGTATTTATTTTGGTATATTGAAAAGAGAGCTTAAGAATTAATGGGAAAGCTATATTATCAGCAAACATTTAATCCAACCAGTTTATTAATAAGGATTAATCATGCAGTCATTGCATGTGTAACACAGCATATGAAATAGAAGACATGATTCTTGCCTTGAAGATCTTAGCATACACTTGAAGAGACATAAGGAATACGTTTAGAACGTAAGTGAGGCAGACTCTAATCTACATCTGCAAAATGTGCTTAGTGCCAAAATAGAGCAATACTAGAATGTTACACTGAAGCTTTTATCTTAAATTCAGAATTTTTTTAAGCCTCAAAGTCTAACAAGAAAAAAGCCAAACCATACTAGAGACTGAACTGAAAGTGAAAAAATCTGTAACACATTGTTTTTATTTAATTTTTTAGATTGTATCATGGAATTTGGGCATTGTTATTTTAAAAATATCACATTAGATATACCTTGATAATTGAAGGTTTTGCTATTCTCTTAAATTTTGCACCCAAGTTGAGTACTTTACTATGCTTATCCTATTCCCAGCCCTGCATACTTATGCTAAGTACTCCTTCATCTTGTATACCTTGTATATCATCAGAGATTTCCTAGTTTTTTTTTAATGCATATGTAAACATGGAGTTTGTATTTTTTTTTAAATGTTCCTTGCCTTTTATGAGCTACTATACCCCACCAACCTAGAGCAAAGACTTTTACTGACAAACTGGACAGTTTAGATTAATGCTAACATCTCAGCTTTCACTTGATTTTTGTATAGTCTACTTATTCACGTGAAAGCCTTGAGCATAGCCACTAAGGCATGTTAATATCTTTGTCAGCTTTGATTGTGAAATGTTTATAAAATATGTTTTGGAAAACATGACTGGGGTATCTTAGGGGGAGAAAGGTGGCTTATGAGAAGAAAATGTGTGGATTTGTTTATTGTTCAGTTTATAGTCTCTAAGCCTACAACATATAGCCTTTCAGTCAGGAAACTGTCTTTGATGCACAGTATGAGAATACATGCAGTAGAAAAATATATTATTAATTTAGATCTCGTCGCTGAGGGTCAGACACGACTGAGCGACTTCACTTTCACTTTTCACTTTCATGCATTGGAGAAGGACATGGCAACCCACTCCAGTGTTCTTGCCTGGAGAATCCCAGGGACGGGGGAGCCTGGTGGGCTGCCATCTATGGGGTTGCACAGAGTCGGACACGACTGAAGCGACTTAGCAGCAGCAGCAGCATATATTTCTGGTGTAAGTCTGAATTGTTGACTTAACATCATTCAGTAATATTTAGAGGGGACTTTATGCTTTGGCTGGAAATCATCTTGGTGGAAGAAAAGCTCAAGTGATCATATGCCCCTGTCTGAGAGGATATTCATCCTTAGCAAATTGCTGTGTGCTGTTTTCTCTCCTTGGCATTCCTGCTAAAGACTGCACTGGCATTAAAAGGCAATTATTTCTCATTCTTAGAATCCTATAAGATTTCCAGTGCCACATCACAAAGAGGCATACAGACCCCCTACCAGCACTGTGCTTACGGGATTATTTAACAGCACAGATTGGACTAATAGTATAGCCTGCAGGACTCCTGGCTTTTTTGGTGTAAGGAGAGTTTCCAGCAATTAGTGTAAGTTTGAAAAAAAATTAAAAAACAGCTTTCTCTTTACTCTTTAAGATCCTTTTAAAAAATATTTTTAAAATATTGTTGTCTTAAAAATGATTTTTGAAATGCTTATTGCTAAAAGTGTCTATTTTGGGGAGCTTTAAAGTAAAGTAACTGCACTGATAACATATTTTAACAACCATTGCATGGTACATGCTACATTTTTCAATCATATAATCAGAACTTTATAAATGAAGAATTTTTTAGAAACCATCCAGCTAAATATCCTTATTTTTAAAAGAGGAAACTAAAGCATCCGAAAACTAAATGACTTACGCAGTGGCTCTGCTTAGTAACAGAGCCTGTATTGGAACTGAGCTCTCCTGTCCATTGATTACGTTTCCAGGACAATTGAGTGAAAATCTCAATAAAACTTCATCAATGATTAAAATGTTTAAGGAAAAGATGTCCTAATCAACAAAAGTTTTTTGTTTTGCTTTTTTTCTGACTGTAGTATAGCCATTAAAAATAGTAGCTGCTATAGACTGAATGTTTGTGTCTTCCCCAAATGTATATGCTAAAACCTTAATCCCCAATGTGTTAGAATTTGGAGGTAGGGTCTTTGAGAAATAATGTTTATGTCAAAAGGATAGAGACCCCATGATGGGATCAGTGCCCTTACAAAGAAATGAAGAAACCAGAACATTTTCTCTCTGTCACGTCAGGATACAGGGAGAAGGTAGTTGCCTGTGAATCAGAAGGTGGGCCCTCACCAAGAACAGGTCCATATTGACACCCTGATCTCAGTCTTCCAGCCTTTGAAACTGTGAAAAATAAATTTTTCTTATCTAAACCACTCAGTCTATATTATTCTGTTAAAGCACTTTAAACTGACCAAGATAGGAAGAGAAAATATTTATTGGTAAAATCACAAGGATGTGGGACCTCTTAAGCAAAGAACTTTACTCCATGTAGAATAAAGGGACATGACAAATTTCAGTCTAGAAAGGGAATATGGCCCTTTCATTTAGGATCATGTCAACTACATGGGGTGAAGATATTTCTCTACCTTTTTGCTACTATCTTTCATCTCTGCTTCCTATCTCCTCTAGGTAACTCTTTACCGTGATATACTTATAGGCACTGATGTGTGCATTTACCCCAACCACACATGCAAACAAACACACATACACCATCACCCACCCCTCAATGCTTCCATGAATAATACTCTTCAGAGATAGTACTGTCAACATATATATTTAGAATAAAAGGGGGAAAGTCCCATAAACCCAAAATAATAAATATTTCTGTCACTCTTCAAGGAAACAGTTCTACTAAAAAAGCACTCCCATGTTTTAAGTCATAGTCACTACTTAAGAGATCAGTAGAAAATTCACAGTTTTTTCCCAAGAACAATGTATGAGAAATCACTTTGTATTTATATAATAAAAGAATAATTCTAGGGATTTTTCCAAAACAGATTGAAACTCCAAAATTTGGACAAATTTTGGACAATTGCTGTGTCCAAGAAAATTGCCAGTAGTTTTAAAATTATGTTTTGAAGGTTCATAGAAATTATTTATATTCCAAATTACCTGGATATATAATATTCTTAAAGCAAGACTCAATGATTAATTGATATAGTGTGAAGTGAAGTGAAGTGAAAGTCACTCAGTCGTATCTGACTCTTTGTGACCCTATAGGCAGTCCATGGAATTCTTCAGGCCAGAATACTGGAGTGAGTAGCCTTTCCCTTCTCCAGGGGATCTTCCCAACCCAGGGATCAAACCCAGGTCTCCCAGGTTGCAGGCAGATTCTTTACCAGCTGAGCCACAGTGGGTAAACATTTTTGACTTGGGCAAATGTGATACCTATAGGAAAATCCAGAACTTATTTCTATGAAACAAGTTGGAATATGATGCCTATTAGAAAACCCAGAACTTGTTTTCATGAAATTAGTGAGCATATGTGATTCTGGAATTTAGGTGAAGGAAAGGGGATAGAAAAATATACTATTGGATTCCTCAACATACAGATGGTAAGCAAAAGCAAAGGGATAGACAAGATAATAAGGGGAGATTTAATAATAGACAAGATAATAAGGGCAGATTTAGAAAAGATGGGTGCAAGGACTATGCCCCCAGCATCACGAACTTTTAAGGCACAGATTTAAAAAGAGACCAAGGGGTAAACAACATAGAATAAGATGCAGGCAATTGTGTTTTTACAAGATTAAAATGAAACTCCTTCACAAAAGAAAAGCAGGTCAATAGTATCAAATCTTACTAAGAAAGCAAATGAAATATGGTCTAAAAGTCTTCTGTACTTTTAGGACAAAAGCTATGACAAACCTAGACAACATTTTAAAAAGAAGAGACATTGCCAACAAAGGTCCATCTAGTCAAAGCTATGATTTTTCCAGTAGTCATATATGGGTGTGAGTTGGACCATAAAGAAAGCTGAGCACTGAAGAACTGATGCTTTTGAACTGTAGTATTGGAGCAGACTCTTGAGAGTCCCTTGGACTGCAAGGAGATCCAACCAGTCCATTCTAAAGGAGATCAGTCTTGCATATGCATTGGAAGGACTGATGCTGAAGCTGAAGCTCTGATACTTTGGCCCCCTGATGTGAAGAACTGACTCATTAGAAAAGACCCAGATGCTGGGAAAGACTGAAGGCAGGAGGAGAAGGGGATGACAGAGGATGAGATGGTTAGATGGCATCACTGATTTGATGGACATGAGTTTGATCAAACTCCAGGAGTGATAAGGGATAGGGAAGCCTGGCACTCTGTAGTCCATGGGGTTGCAAAGAGTCCAACATGACTGAGCAATTGAACTGAACTGAACACATTTAGGAGTAAGTCAATAATGTGATACTTTGTGGAGGGCAGTTTCAGAGGTATTATGACAGGGAAATATAAATGGTAATTAATATAAATATAAGTAAGCTGAAGGTAGGTGAAATGTGTTCACCTTGGACAGTAAGTGTTTAGACTTTTTTTTGTCATTTTTAATATAGGTTTGTTTTCCTCAAGCTTAATGTTAATACATGCTGTGTTTCAGTAAGAACAATACAGATTCTGTATCTGTGGCTCCAGTCAGATACAGAATTAGCTTCAAGTTACACATACTGAATAAAAGAGGTTGAGTCAGTGAAGGAGGGGAGAGGCAGAGCCCAGGGGGAGAGGGAAGGAGGAGAAACAAGGAATTGAACACGCATGCAGGCTTTTCCATTCCACCTTCAATGCTAACCTGTTTCAGAGGGACAGGAAAAGTGGACAAGAATGAACAGCCACAGATTGTTGAGCTGTTACCAGCACCATGCTTTTCAGCAACATTTCAGCAGAGTTTGAAACACTTGTTTTTACAGCAAAGCCATTACAACAAATTCCCCAAACAACCTTTTACCACCTCAAGCTAACATCCAATTAATTTTAAGCATTGGTATAAAATTCACTTTAAACAATTAGAAAAAGGGAAAATAATACCACATATACCTCTATAGTGTGATTAGCCTCTCTCTTAGATGCTTGCATGACGTAACATTCTAATGATTTTCAAGTGTAATTCCATTTCTAACGGTGATTCGCCACATCTGGTAGACTGTACAGTGGTGCTGCAAAAACCTCTATGCAGTCCTGTTAGTGTTCTTAAAGAACCTAAAAGCTGGGACCAGTAAAATCCAGACATTCACTCTTGCCTTTAAGAACTTTCGAAAACTGTTAAAAAAAAGAAAAAGCAAAAAACCCCACAGGGAGGGAACTTAAATACTGAGACCAAATGTAAAAGTCAGATTTGGTGGTTCTCAGTGACAATGGGGGAATTTCCAAGAGGGGTGAGATGGGAAGGTCTAGGGTGGTCAGAGATGGTTTCTGTTGTTGGCTTTTGTATCTCACTGATTTTTAGCTTCCACATCCTGCAGTGCTTCTGTATTCTGCCCTTCACCATCACCCTGCATGTCTGAAGTCCTTAGTGTCAGATTATCACATAACAACTGCATGATAAGTGTAGAGTCCTTATAGCTTTCTTCACTCAGTGTATCCACTCCTGCGACTGCATCATCAAAAGCTGTTTTAAATAAAAGAACCCAACAGACTTGTACTGAAAGGGGAAGGGTTTCATGAGGGTGTGGTAGATCAAGGTTAGGTATCTGGATTTATTTCATGCTGTTTATCCTAATATGGAAATAGTTTGTGTCTGTTGAAATATAAATGGGAGGTAGAAAAAGGAAAGGGAGAGATTGAAAACCGCAGAAAGAAAAGAAAATCTATGGAGTGAAGCCTCTGGAAAATACAACCGGAAACACAGGCTATAGATAAGGTAGGAAAGATTTTCCAGACAAGGAGAAAAGGAGAGTTATGCTTGCATATCAGTTTGTGAGATAGGTTCCAAGCAATTAGAAGGCTTCCTTTTGACGATTAGGTCTGCAAATAAAGAGGTATGGCTATTTTCTAAGAATGGGGTGAGGGATTATTGAGATGAGAAGTTAGAGCTCTATGTGTCTGTGTGTGTGTGTATAAATGTATATATATAAATGTAAATGTAACATGTAAATGTAATATGTAAATTTATATATGTGTGTATATTATATATATATATATCCCCAGATATCTTTCCATCATGTAAAATTGTAAAATTGATTCTTTCAAAATTATCCTTTATTTCATCTTTTTTTTTACTCTTTCTATAATATTCAATTCTACAGACTTTCTAGCATTTTTAGACTCCTTTCTCCTGCTTTGTTTCCATTTCCTGTATACTTTTAACACCTCCATGAAGTCACCAGTCTCATTGTTTCTTTTTCCTAGTCTTGCATTTCATTGTCCATTTCTCTTTAACCATAGTGATATTACATCTATAATCAATAAATTCCTGTGTCATTGGTATAGCTTTCCTGGCCTTAGCAGCTCTTCTTCTTTTCCCATCATCTCCTGCATTGTTGGCAGATTTCTAAAACACTGCATCCATTTGTCATTTGCTTGCTAAAACTTTCATTATTTCCACTGTGCTCACAGGATAAAATCTAATCTCTTATCATGAAATACAAAGCTCTTTATTATGGGCCTCAAACTACTTGTAACAATTTACGTTCAACTAATGCCAACCAAATTTGAAACTTTGACAATGACAAAAGCTCTATTCTTTTATCCATATCTAACTTGGAATTCATAGCGCTGTTTTTGTCATATTCCTTACTTTGGAATGCAGCGTCAATATGACCAGTTCTATAAAAAACTGAACTTTCATGTACCTTGTATCCTAAGAAATCTATCTAGATTATCTCCCACTCATCTCCTTCCTCTAACTTAATAACATTTATATTAATATGTACACATGACCAAGAAGCACCTGAAAAGATGCTCAATATCACTAATGATTAGAGAAACACCAATCAAAACTGCAGCGTCATATCATCTCACACCAGTCAGAATGGCTGTCATCAAAATTGCTACAAACAATAGATGCTGAAGAGGGTTCAGAGAAAAGGGAACACTCCTGCACTATTAATGGGAATGTACATTAGTCTAGTCCCTATGGAGAACAATATGGGGGTTCTTTAAAAATCTAAAAAATTCCCTATGATCTAGCAATCCTACTCCTGAGTGTATATTTGGAGAAAAACATGGTTTGAAAGGATGCATGTGCCCCAGTGTAGCACTGTTTACAATAGCCAAGACATGGAAGTACCCTAAATATCCATCAACAGACAGATAGATAAAGGTGTGGCACATATATACAGTGGAATATTATTGATTAAAAATAATGAAACAATTCCTTTTGCAGCAACATGGATGGGCCTAGAGATGATCATACTTAGTGAAATAAGTCAGAGAAAGACACATATCATGTGATATTGCTTATATGAGGAATTTAGGAAAAAATGATACAAATGAACTTATTTACAAAATAGAAACAGACTCACAGACTTATAGAATGAATTGATGGTTACCAGGAGAGAAAGGTGAGGGGGAGGGATAGATTAGAAGTTTGGGATTGACATGTACACACCGCTATATTTAAAATAGATAACCAACAAGCACCTACTATATATAGCACAGGGAACTCTGCTCAATAGGTTGAAATAATCTAAATGGGAAAATAATTTTTAAAAGAATAGATACATGTGTATGTATAACTGAATCACTTTACTGTACACCTGAAACTAACACAGCATTGTTAATCAACTCTATTTCAATATAAAATACAGGGTTGTTTTTTTTTTTAGAAAAGATTAGAAACATTAGAAACATTAAAAAATTAAAAGTAAAAAAATAACATTTATGCTATTTATCATTGATTTGGCAAACATTCCAATGTTTCTTTTTATTATATGTACAATGATATATGTTAAAGTTTAGGAGCCAGGGTTCAGAAGTTAATTTCCATTTAAAACTCAGTTCTATTTAAACTTAGTGACCTTGGTAAGGTTTTCAAACTTCTTTGTACCTTAATGTCTTTATCTGTAAAATGATTTGTGAAAATCAAAGAAAATTTATATAATTTTATGTATTGCTTGCCAAGTATCTTGAACATGACAAATGCTCAGTATGTCTTAGAAGTATTTTTGTTGCTGTTACTACCACTATTTTGTGATTTTTAACTTTTCACTTCTCAAATGAAATTTGATTATTTTTTGCAGCTCCCAGAGTGAAATATAGTCCCTTGCTTAAACAGCTGTTCAGAAAATATTCATAGCAACATATAATATAAAACATCATGATACTTCATTAATTTGGCAGTATTTAGTAGTTTTTATATACAAAGTATAATGATTAATTCAGACAGAGCTCTCTCTTTGTACATAGAAATACACATATTCTCCTGTACATATGTAATCCATACGTATAAGTGCAGTATGTCTAAAAGTGAATCATGGTATCTATTTGCCCATCAAACCTGCTTTTTTTTATTTTGCTATCATCTCCCCAAAGACTGCAGACAGGAAATTAAAATTTTAGAGATCCTTAACTTCTCTCTTTTTAATCCCCTGCTTTCTCTGTTCAGTTCAGTTGCTTGGTCATGTCCGACTCTTTGCAACCCCACTAACCATAGCACGCCAGGCCTCCCTGTCCATCAACTCCTGGAGTCCACCCAAACCCATGTTCATTGAGTCGGTGATACCATCCAACTATCTCATCCTCTGTCATCCCCTTCTCCTCCTGCCATCAATCTTTCCCAGCATCAGGGTCTTTTCCAGTGAGTCAGCTCTTCGCATCATGTGGCCAAAGTATTGGAGTTTCAGCTTCAGCATCATTCCTTCCAATGAACACCCAGGACTGATCTCCTTTAGGATGGACTGGTGGGATCTCCTTGCAGTCCAAGGGACTCTCAAGAGTCATCTCCAACACCACAGTTCAAATGCATCAATTCTTCAGTGCTTAGCTTTATAGTCCAACTCTCACATCCATACATGACCACTGGAAAAACCATAGCCTTGACTAGACGGACCTTTGTTGACAAAGTAATGTCTCTGCTTTTGAATATGCTATCTAGGTTGGTCATAACTTTCCTTCCAAGGAGTAAGCATCCTTTAATTTCATGGCTGCAGTCACCATCTGCAGTGATTTTGGAGCCCAGAAAAATAAAGTCTGACACTGTTCCCACTGTTTCCCCATCTATTTGCCATGAAGTGATAGGACCAGATGCCATGATCTTCATTTCTGATCTTTGTTTTTTGAGTTTTAAGCCTACTTTTTCACCTCCTCTTTCGCTTTCATCAAGAGGCTCTTTAGTTCTTCATTTTCTGCCAGAAGAGTGGTGTCATCTGCATATCTGCAGTTTCTCTGTACCCTTTCCTAACCACATGTTTAATCAATATAACCATCAGAGTCTGTCAAATTTAGCCCTGAGATATCTAGGGAATCTGACCCTCTTCTTTATTCCCATGTTTTGTCACCTATACTCTGTGATATCCTTTTACCTTCTCTTGCTGAACATTGTAAACTCCACATACTCCATCTTTCACACCATCTCTAAGTTTATTGTTTGAACTCAAAGCAAGCACTTAACACATATTTGTGGAAGGTGTTAAAAGACCTAAATAGAGTTAGCCTCTGATTATGTTACCTGAAAAAAACTTCTAGTCCATTTGGTACCTTTGTGAGAATTAAAGAAAGCTCTCCTTTCTCAAGTATAGGCAAATAAATGCAAATATATATATGCTTATATTAATTAAACTTAGAATATTATTGCACAGTATAATATCCTGCTGCTGGGAAGCTTCTCAGGGACCATATTTCCACGTGTGCCCAGACTTGCCTGCTCACAATGCCTCTCACTTGAAGAATCACACATACTATCAGCAATAAGCACACTCCACATCCTACTTCCATCCCACATAACACCATATTTACAGCAGGAAGAAATAAAAGGAACCATGGAGATATTCAAAGGATGGCCCAGACGTGGAGTATCTGATATCACTGATTGTGCCAATGAGTCTATGTGTCCATGCTTTTCCGAGTGTGTGCCTGACAGCATGTACAGCGTAAGGCTATAGAGTATAGGGTTATCTCTCATTGTGAGGGCTAGCACTATTCCTGCCGACTCCTGAGCTCTCACAGAGGTAGGACATGTCTATGGTGTGAACATGCCTAATAAAATGATATCCATGGAGTCATGAGGCCTTGTGCAGGGCACAAGCCAGACAGACACAGGAAGAGCTTTTATGTTACCCTTCCATTTCTACCCATCTTACTTCAGGATAAAATCTAAACAATCTGTGGCATTTAAGTTTCTTGTCTGGGCTTCCCTGGTGGCTCAGATGGTAAAGCGTCCATCTGTCTGCAATGCGGGAGACCCAGGTTCAATCCCTGGGTTGGAAAGGTCCCCTGGAGAAGGAAATGGCAGCCCACTCCACTACTCTTGCCTGGAAAATCCTATGGGCAGAGGAGCATGGTAGGCTACAGTCCATGGGGTCACAAAGAGTCGGACACGACTGAGTAACTTCACTAAGTTACTTGTCGCTTTGGTCCTATATCCCCAGCCTTATCCCCTTCTACTCCTATATACAAAGAAAATTTCAGTCTTGAGAAACTATTTTCAGATCACCAAGTAATGTTATAAATAGTATAGTGATATGGTAATATAATAATAAAATCCCCACTTCAATCATGTGCTAGCTGTGTGATCTTAAACATGTAACATATTTCATCTTAGTTTAATTTCATAGAATTTCATTTTATCATATGTTCAAATTTATAAGATTTGTTCTGGGTAGAATAAAATTGCATCCTTTTGCTTGTTTAAAATTCCTACATATAATTAAATTAAGCACACTGAGTGAATATTGATACTACAATCTGAAAAATAATAAGGAGCCATTAAACAATTTTACTTAAAATAAGGTGGTAGGTAAACACATGAAGGTAATCACAGAGGGCTTCAAGAAGGAGGTGCCACTTAAGATGGGCCTGAAACAGGATAAACAATAAGGAGGAAGGTCACAAGAAAGGAGGTTTCTATTTAGACAAAAATATATTGAAATAGAAAGTCTTGGGATTTGTAAAAGGAAAGAGATTATTGCTTTTCACAGAATCATGAGATATGAGGAAAAAAAGTAGAAGAAATAATATAGAAAGATTGTTTAACCCAAAGCTGTGGGTTCTAGTTCAACAAAATTGGCCTTTGTTTTATGGATTATAAAAGGTCCTACATATTCCTTGAGGAGAAAGTAGATATAACCAGAATTGTACTTGAGGAAAATTTATCTGATAGTGGCAAGTGAGACGAGTAGAATCGTGTGGAAAGGGCTTATATAACTTTCTGTCCTGCTTGCACTTACTTTCTCTCTCTTTTATTTCCAACATATTGCTATGCCAAAATTTTCTTCATGGGAATGAATGCTGTTCATCAATCAATACACCACCTCCATCTCCTACTACACCCACCAAATTAGTTACGAATTCTTGGCATTTCTTCTTAAGAACAAAGTGCCTCAAACAGTACCTTGCTTATATTAAGTTTGTTAGGATTGATCAAAATACTGTGATCTGAGCCATAGCCATCTTTCTCCAGAATTACTGTAAACATGCTCCTAATTGGTCTCCCTGTTTCCATTACTAACCCTCCTGAGTCATTCCCCAGTAAGGGACCTTCTTCCCTGTGTCTTTCAAGCCAATAGATCATGACCCAGATCAGCTCAGAAGCAAAGGGAAGGTTTTTTCTTTGAGCGATGTAATATCTAGAGCTTCATGCTATCCAGAGAGACTGGGGGCAACACTGCTTTTATTTTATTTTTTTAATTTTTAATTGGAAAGTAATTGCTTTACAAAGTGTTGATTTCTGCCATACAACGATGTGAATCACTGATAAGTATACATATATCCCCTCCCTCTTGAACCTCCTTCCCACCCCCCACCCCATCCCACTTCTCTAGGATGTTACAGAGCACCAGGTTGAGCTCCATGTGTTATACAAGCAACTTCCCACTAGGTATTTTACATATGGTAATGTGTATGTTTCAATGCTACTCTCAATTTGT
Source organism: Budorcas taxicolor (assembly GCF_023091745.1). Taxonomy (NCBI): domain Eukaryota; kingdom Metazoa; phylum Chordata; class Mammalia; order Artiodactyla; family Bovidae; genus Budorcas; species Budorcas taxicolor. The sequence continues at coordinate 41,319,142 of NC_068913.1, read as the reverse complement.
CCACCTTCTCCTTCCCCACTGTGTCCACAAGTGTCTCTACGTCTGCATCTCTAGTCCTGGGCAGGGGCCTCCCTGGTGGCTAGATGATAAAGAATCTGCCTGCAATGCGGGAGAGACAGGTTTAATCCCTGGGTCAGGAAGATCTCCTGGAGAAGGGAATGGCAACCTATTCCAGTATTCCTGCCTGGAGAATCCCATGGACAGAGGAGACTATGGGGTTCAGTCCATGAATTGGCAAAGAATCAGAGACGACTGAGCAACCAACACTAGTCCTGGGCAGGGCTGCTTTAAAGGGATCGGGTCAGCAGGAGGGACCAGAGTTTCCACAGGGGCGGGGCAAGTGCATCCCTGCTGTAGGCTGAGGCTGTAGATTGCAGTGCCCCACGCAGCGTCTCTGCACATGGCCTGCCCGCACATCTTGAATTGAGGGTCCTCCACGGAGCTTATTCATACAGCTGGAAGAGCTGGGGTGTAGTTACCACAGCCGTTTCTCTCCAGGAACTTGGCTCTGAAGTGCCAGATTACAGTTCTCTATGTGGGGCACTCTGTGAGCAAGTCAAACTAGACTAAGCACAAAGGAAAAAAGGTTAGACTTGATTCTATTACCCAGACTCTAGTTTTGTTCCCCTGGAATTTTTAAGATATTTATTTATTTATTTTTGGCTGCCCTGGGTCTTCGTTGCTGTGCAAACTTTTCTCTAGTTGTGGTGAGCAGGGTGCACGGGCTGCTTATTGCAGTGGCTTCTCTTGTTGCAGAGCTCGGGCTTCAGCAGTTTCGGCTTTGGGCTCTAGAGTGTCATATTCTTCTCTTTTCTTTTCTTTTTTAATTGGAGTATAGTTGCTTTGCAACCTTGTATTCATTTGTGCTGCACAACAATGTAAATCAGCTGTAGGTATACATATACCTACCCCTTTCTCTGAAGCCTCCCTCCCAATGAACCTATTCGCAGGCTGGAATAGAGATGCAGACACAGAGAATGGACATGAGATGCACTCCTCATTCTTGAGGGGCACCAAGGGGCACAGTTTGGATGTCTGTAACATCTTCTGGCTAAGTGTTGGCATCATCATAACCCAAGTAGAGGAGAACTTTTTCCAGCTGTTCTTAGATGGGTTTGATGGTCACCAGGACTCAGCCCTAACTGTACCCCTCAGCAACCACAATTTGTCTAACCTTTTTGAGACAAAGGACACCAGACAATTTAAGATGCATGCCCAAATATTATCAAGGGAATAATGATCACATGTCAAATTTCTGAAAATGAAGGTATCTAGGTTTATTGTCTGTAGGCAAGTGTGTCCTGAGGTTGAGGTCACTGCTGTGACTTGAATATCCCTGGTTACATTTTGGTTGTTTTTCAGAAGAGAAGCCTGAAGAAGAGAGAGAATCACATGATTAGTCAAGGGAATTCATTACCAAAGGTTGTCTCTTGGGAGGTTGGGGATTGGGGGCCCTCTTAAATCCAGTGTGAACACCCCTGCAACTTTGGAGAAGAATTGATGGTTAGGATCACTAAATGGGATCTGTTCCACTTAGGGGTGAGCTGACTTTGTGGGTTGCTTATTTTCCAGGTTTTTTAGGTACACCCCATCTCCTGGCTGGAAGGGGTGGAGGCCCAGGTTGATGGGCGTGGGCAGTACCTGGTCATCATATTCCTTGAGAACTTTCCTCACTTTTTGGACCTCCCTGATGGCTTGACAAGCTGCAGTTTAGGGAAAGAAGTATGGCCCATATTCATTAACTAGACACCCATGGCTTCCTAGATTGAAGCCCAATTTGGTGGTTTTACCTAATTATCCCTTTGTGCAGATTGGAGAGTAATTGGATGGACCTTGCCTTTAAGGTGTGAGGAGGACTAGTTGCCAGGTCACTGGCTCAAGGTGGCCCTTTTAGCAGTTACACCTGTCTGTTGTTTTCTTTGGTTATCTCTGACCCCCCTTTTTGGTGAATCCTACAAGGAATCACTGCCACCTCTTTTGGAAGCTGAACTGCTTTTAAGAGCTTCAACATGCTTTAAGCCGGGTTTCATCTGTTAATTCTCTGAAGTAACTATGGGCTTCCCCAATGGCTCAGCAGGAAAGAATCCACCTTCAATGCAGGAGATGTGTTCATGGGTCAGGAATATCACCTGGAAGAGAGCATGGCAACCCATTCTAGTGTTCTTGCTTGGAGAATCCCATGGACAGAGGAGCCTGGCGGGTTTATAGTCCATGGAGTCACACAGAATCAGACACGACTGAAGTGACTTAGCATGCACTTACACACAGGTATGATGTTATACACATTTGGGGAATCCATATAAACATTTAAGATACTCTCTATCGCAGGCACTAAGGCGCAGGTGATGGCTATCAGCTCTACTTTCTATGCAGAAGTCCCTGAGAATAGGGTTCTTGCTTTTATGACTTGTATTTGGGAGGTCACTGTGTATTGCACCAGGCTTTTTCCCCGTTCTCGTGAAACTTCTCCCCTCTGTGAACCATTCCTCTTCAGTGTTTAGGAATGACTCACTTCCTTGGTCAAGTCAAGACATCTGTAATAGATGTGCCTATGTTTCCTAGAAAGTCATACTTCAGGGTCCCAGGGTAGTAGGGTGGCCTGATTTAGTGTGTGACAGGTTTTTATGGTAGCCACTGGGTTGTCGAAAAGCATAACCTGACCTTGAATGGACCTTCTGGGGAATAGCCATCCATTTAGAACTTTTTACACCGGAACCTACTGTGGAGTCCATATAGTAATTGACTGACTGATCATTGATTTTTCATCTTCCTTCAGCGGGGTTGTAATAGCCGCTACTGCCTGTAGGCAAGGAGGCCATCCCTAGCAGTTTGATCTAATTGTTTATAGAGAAAGAAGCAACCACCAAGAAAAGTGGTCCCAGTTTTTGAGGCCGATTTCCCTTCTCTCATGAATGTAAAGGTCAAAGGATTTAGCTAAATCTGGGAGGACCAGGGTAGGAGCCTGAAGACATTGCTTTTTCAATGTTTTATAGGCTGCTTAATATCTAAATTTTATTCACAAGATCATCATTCTTTCCTTTCAACTCTTCATGTAGAGATCTAGCTATTAGGCATCAGGAATTCAGATGCAGCAAAACTCAGCCAGTCCGAGGAATCTCCTAAGATGTCTTCTAGTTTTAGAAAGGCAAGGCTGCAAGTGGCTTCTTTCCTTTTCTGGTGTAAGCTTCTCTGGCTTTATGTGAAAATGAAGCCTAGATAGGTCATCCTAGTTTATGATATTTGGGCCTTTTTCTTGGACACCTTATATCCTTTATTAGTTAAGTGATTAGGGGTGGTTACATTGTTTTTGTCAGAGGCCTCCTTAGTAGTCTGATTATCAGAATGTTGTCTACATACTAGAGGAGGGTTAGGTCTTTAAAGTTTTTCAGAATCTGGTGGGAGAATTTTTAAATCCTTAGAGCAGGACTGTCTAGAAGTGTTGTTTTTGTTGTGCGTTTGGGTACTCCCCAGTGGGTTTCTTTACAGAAAAAGTGAAGTTATAGGCTGGTTGACATAGTCTAAAAAGGCCCTGGTCAGGTAGGCCTAATGGATCTATGAATGCCCGTTCTTGGGCTTTCCTTGATACACCCATAGCTTTACAAGTCTTGTGATCAAGTTCGCCTGAACTGGTGTTCAGTACTGAGTAAATGGCATCAGTATCGACTAGGAATTCTATAGGCTTTTCCCCCTATATCCAGTGTCAGTGGGGATTATCAAGGGTCAATTGGAGTGCCAGCTAAGGGTTAAATGGTGCTGACTAGCCCCATTTTTTTTTAATCTGTTTGGACCATCTGCCTTTGAGTGTAGTGTCCAGGATCTGCCATTTCCGTCCCCCTTCAGGTGTGGCTAGGTCATTTGCTCTTCCAGTCCTCTTGTTTATGTATGGTGCACTGATTGCCTTCAAGTTTCCCGGGCTTGAATCCCATGGTGGTGACTGAGACATCCCATTTCACTCTCAATAAGATCTGTTAGAGTTCTTACAGTAGCTGACAGTGTCCTGTATCATCTAGTCTCTCACACACACACACACCCCTTGCCTCCTACTCATCTCTTCACCTCACTGATGCAACTCTAGTCAAACTAATCTTCTTTGCTGTTTCTCCACACGCCCAGGCATTTTCCGCTACTTTAAGACGTATATATTGGCAATTCTTTCTGTCCGGAATCTCTATATGTGTCTCTCACCTTTATAAGACCTGGTTTGAACATTCTCTTTAAAATTTCAGCCTGTCCTGACCCTGAAACTATTTATCACACTCATTTGCTTCTACATGTCACCTTTCTATACACTCTTAACATTTATGAATGTATTATCTTTCATTTAATTATTTGTCTCTTCCTTCTAAAATAGTAGGTCCATGAAACAAAAATATTGTATTGTTGTTATTATGTCCAATGATATATCCCAGTCCCTAGAGCTTTGTAGGCATATAATAGGTATGAGAAAAATATATATTTATTGAATTAGTTTTATTAATTTAGGTTTACTTTGTGAGATGACTTTACAATAATATTGAAAAGACAATCAGTAGAAGGCACTGATTTCCCATAATGGAAATTCAACCTAGGTACTTTACTCAAATTAAATACTTAACTTACTGGAGATGCTAACATTGAAAAGATAATTGCACTCCAAGAAAATAAAGTCCTTCTATTTGCAAAATGCTCAATCATCCATGCCCAGTCAAGGGGAGTTGATAGAACCATTAATGAAATTAAATAATTATTAAAATATTTATTCAATATCTATTATGTGACATGTGGTTTTCTGGAATTGGCCTATAGAAAGGGAACATGATAAAAAGATCCCACTAACATAAAGGTTAACTCTAGGGAGAATACAGGCAAAAGACAATCAAATGATCATGAAAATTTTAGGAAATTTAGATTGCTATTTAGAAATAGCTATTTAGAAAATAGCAATTGCTATTAAAACAGTAAAACGCAGAGTAAAATTATAGAAAGCAAATCAATGTTAGTAAAGCTAATTAAAGAATGTAGTCAGGAAATGAAATTTGAGCTAAATCCTGAATAGTGAGATGTCACCAGTGTAGATATTCAGTTACTTGGGGAAGGAAAGTCACAGGAGAAGGATACAGGAGTGCCTAAAGCTCCTGAGAGTAGCTGGCATATTTGAGGTACAAAGAGAATGCCTGTGGATGAGAGTGAAGCATGTTGTGAGGTCAAGAGGTAAAACAGCTGGGGTTATGAAGATCACCATAGACATCTCATTACTTTTGGAAAATCATTTTTTTTCCTGCATTTATGAAAAAGAATAGCTTGAAACACTTTATTTGGATAATTATATATGTTCAATAATATACTTGGAGTCATTATGAAACAAATATAATTAATGTTTTCTTGTTAGACTTTTATTTTTGACATGTTTTTCTTAACTTCTGAAATTAAACAGACTCTCCACCTTAAATATTTTTTCTTAAGCTAAATTTACTTTTCTGTGGCTAAAATGTTCTCCTTTATTTGATATTTTCTTCCCAAATGTAGCAAGAAAGTCAATCCTTTACTGTATATAACTATTTTTCTGAGGTTTCAAAAGAAGACATTATGCTTTAATACCCTGAAGATTTATTTGTAAAACTTCTACAAGGAAAGAAGGGAAACCACAGAAAATTTTGAAGCAGGAGATGAAAAGTCATACAGTAGCTTGTTGAAATATGGTTGGCAAATGATGAGGTGAACTGTAGAATAAGAACTAAGAATTCTCTTCAGGCCTGGAAAGTTGTTGGAGTTATTAAGAACCCATGAACTGATAAGTCAGGGAGGGAATGTTTCAGTTAAAGCAAAATAAATAGATTCCAAGAGAAAAGGAAACTTGTGAGTCTATTCCATCATTAACTATCAAAAACATATAGTTATTTTCATCTCTTCTCCTTTTAAAACATTACTCAAATGTTTAATACTTAACTTTAAAAATGAGCATTAATCTTCAATATTACCAAATTATAGAAGGTGAATTAAAAATATATATATTTGGTTGATGACCCTTGGTTTCCTAAAAACATTATCTTGAGTTATAGTTTTAGTTTTTAAAAAGTTAGGAAGAATGAGAATCTTTAAAAAAAAATATGTTAGTGTCATCTATTTTAAACTTGTAAGTTAGTTATTTAAAAATGAAGCTGACCCCAGTTATGTTTTGCTAAGAAAAGTCTATGATCTTATTTTCTCATTAAGTATTCTTTTAGAACATATATAGAGAAACTACATTAGGCAAACTACATATGTCCAGACGATAAATCTTTAAAACTCACATATTTTCTAGGATATACCTGTGTAAACTAGAGTACTAATAGAGTAGATCTAGCTATATAATATACCTGGACATTTTAGGTATTGTTCTTTAATTCAAACTGTTTAAATATAATTATTTTACACATTGAAAACAATTCCTAAGATCTCAGTACTTTTTTCTCATTTGTTCTTGAACTGCCCTGCTACTCTAAAAATATCTTTACTCATGTTTGGCTCATATGTAATGCAAATGTTAAGAGTAGTTAACTTTAGTGCTGTGAAACTAAGGATAGGGGACAGATGGAGGGTGGAAAGATTCTCATATTTGGCCCTTTATACTTAAAGATTGGTTGAATCTATTGTTAATATATATTAATTTGTTATATTCTTAAGGATGAGTACAAATATTTCTGTTTAAAACAAAACAGAACAAAACCCAGAATCTGTACACAGATGTTTACAGTAACTTTATTCATTCATTGCCAAAACTTGGAAGCAACAAACATGTCCTACAGTAGGTGAATGGATACATAAACTGAATGGAATATTATTCATTGCTAAATATAAATGAGCTATCAAACCATAGAAAGACGTGGAGGAAATTTAAATGCATATTAATAAGTGAAAGAAGCCAATCTGGAAGGCTACATGTTGTAGGATTCCAACTATATGATATTCTGTAAAAGGCGAAACCATGGAGACAGTAAAAAATTCAGTAGTTGCCACACATAGGAATTGGTAGAGGAAAGGGTTGAATAAGCAGAGTAGAGAGGATTTTTAGTTCGGTGAATGTATTCTGCATGATGCTACGATGGTGGATACATGTCACTATTCATTTGATCAAACCCATAGAATGTTCATCATCAAAAGTTAACCCTAAAGTAAAGTATGGACTTTGGATGATTATGATGTATTCATGTAGGTTCATCAGTTGTAACAAGTATACCAGTTTTGTGAGGAATATTGGTAATGGGGGAATTATGCATGCATAGGGGAAGGGAGTATTTGGAAAATCACTGTACTTTTAAAATTTTGTTGTGAATCTAAAATGACTCTTAAAAATATAAGCAAAAATATCTTCTAAAAAGAGATTTATGAGATATAAAAAACATATTCAATCTTTGTCTAAATATAGAATAACTTTTTAAAGATGTTAATTTAAAGACTGAGAAAAGCAGCCTAACTTGGGGGGTGAGGGGAAATCATCATTTGGAGACTGTTAGAATGACTTGTATAAGAACGTGCACTTTTCTTAACTATACAATGATTAAATCCCCAAAGAAAAGAAACCTCTTTACTGGGGCTAATTCTTGTTGGAATGTGTAGAAGTACATTATGAGGACTTCATGGTGATTTTGGATAATAATGATGCGATAATAAAATGAAACTCATTATTCCAATAAATCTATAGGTCTGGCCTCTCTGCAGAAAATAAAATATCTCTGACATCTAGAAAACATTTTGTTTTAAATCATAGAATTGGACCCTGACATACTTTCATGCATTGGAGAAAGAAACGGCAACCCCCTCCAGTGTTCTTGCCTGGAGAATCCCAGGAACAGGGGAGCCTGGTGGGCTGCTGTCTATGGGGTCGCACAGAGTCAGACACGACTGAAGTGACTTAGCAGTAGCAGTAGCAATATACAACCATGATTGATCTGATAAACTGTATACACAATGTTTTTTCAAATATGGAAAATAATTTTTCATCTCTGAAATCCATATCTGAATTGGAATGCTTCATATATGTTTACATGTTAAATTAAAGGAGGTTTTACATTTTTAAATATTCTGCTATAATTCTAAGCCTGCAAGACCTTGCAAATCACTTAGCAATTGAAAATTTTCCACATACACAATGTTTTTTTTCAAATATGGAAAATAATTTTGCATATCTGAAAATAGTATCTGAATTGGAATGCTTCATATATGTTTACATGTAGAATTAAAGGAGGTTTTATATTTTTAAATATTCTATTATATTTCTAACTGTGAAAAACCACACAAATCTCTTAGCAATTGAAAACTTTCTATTTTATATTTAATTTTTTCTACAACAGAATGAAAGACTGATAATTATTTAAATTGTAAATAGTGTTATGGAAGCATGTAATAATTTACATTTTTTAAGTAAATGTGGCTTAGTACTTATGTTCCAAGCCTTGCCCAATACCATCCCAATAATCATGAGTTTTACTCAGTGAAGATGATGTACCCTAATCCTGTTTACTTATGCTTCACCATGTGATAAAATCCAAAGGCAAGAACTGTCTGAATATGAATATTGGCCCTTCCTTCAGTTCAATTCAGTCAATCAGTCATGTCCAATTCTTTCAGCCCCATGAAATGCAGCATGCCAGGCTTCCCTGTCCATCACCAACTCCCGGAGTTCTCTCATACTCACCTCCATCGAGTCAGTGATGCCATCCAGCCATCTCATCCTCTGTCGTCCCCTTCTCCTCCTGCCCCCAATCCCTCCCAGCATCAGAGTCTTTTCCAATGAGTCAACTCTTCGCATGAGGTGGCCAAAGGACTGGAGTTTCAGCTTTAGCATCATTCCTTCCAAAGAAGTCCCAGGGTTGATCTCCTTCAGAATGGACTGGTTGGATCTCCTTGCAGTCCAAGGGACTCTCAAGAGTCTTCTCCAACACCACAGTTCAAAAGCATGAATTCTTTGGTGCTCAGCTTTCTTCACAGTCCAACTCTCACATCCATACGTGACCACAGGAAAAACCATAGCCTTGACTAGACGGACCTTAGTGGGCAAAGTAATGTCTCTGCTTTTGAATATGCTATCTAGGTTGGTCATAACTTTTCTTCCAAGGAGTAAGCGTCTTCTAATTTCATGGCTGCAGTCGCCATCTGCAGTGATTTTGGAGCCCCCAAAAATAAAGTCTGACACTGTTTCCACTGTTTCCCCTTCTGTTTCCCATGAAGTGATGGGACCGGATGCCATGATCTTCGTTTTCTGAATGTTGAGTTTAAGCCAACTTTTTCATTCTCCTCTTTCACTTTCATCAGAGACTGTTTAGTTCCTCATCACTTTCTGCCATAAGGGTGGTGTCATCTGCATATCTGAGGTTATTGATATTTCTCCCAGCAATCTTGATTCCAGCTTATGCCTCATCCAGCCCAGCGTTTCTCATAATGTACTCTGCATAGAAGTTAAATAAGCAGGGTGACAGTATACAGACTTGACGTACTCCTTTTCCTATTTGAAACCAATCTGTTGTTCCATGTCCAGTTCTAACTGTTGCTTCCTGATCTGCATATAGGTTTCTCAAGAGGCAGGTCAGGTGATCTGGTATTCCCATCTCTTTCAGAGTTTTCCACCATTTTTTGTGATCCACACAGTCAAAGGCTGTGGCATAGTCGATAAAGCAGAAATAGATGTTTTTCTGGAACTCTCTTGCTTTCTCCATGATCCAGCAGATGTTGGCAATTTAATCTCTGGTTCCTCTGCCTTTTCTAAAACCAGCTTGAACATCAGGAAGTTCATATTTATTAGAAAACCTCAAATCAATGTGTATGCAAATATTCACACTCATTGCTTCTGTTTCCCTGAATGCAGGGTAGAATTAATCTTAAATATTTCTTCAAAATGTGTGTCTCTTTGTATGTGTGTGTATGTGTGCATGGGGGCAGGTGTGTGTGTGTGTGTGTGTTGACATTGTTCTAATGAAGAGAATAAAGGAAAAATAAAATAGTTGAATTATGTTGAAAAATCATATTATCTGTAATTGTTACCTAGAACATGAACAATTAAATGTTTTAGGTAACATTTAAGAATTAAATTAAGAGTATTTTTACTGGATCTTAAAAGACTATTTTTATTGGATCAAGTTGGATGGGGAAAATTTACCAAGCTATTATGATGATATAAATATATAAAACTATGAAAGCATGTAAACATGATAGGAATAATTTAATAGAAGCACGTGGTCACTAGTTTTTAACCGGTTAAAATTAAGAGACAAATGTGATTATTCACCCTGGACAGGGTCTGTGTATTTTGCATCTGTGAAGATTTAGTTATTCATTTAACAAATATTTGTTGGATATCCCTAGCACTGAGAATAAATAAACAAAACAGTAGTGGTCTTTATGCATAAAAAAGCTCAGAGTTTAGGAGGGCTTTAAAGCTACTGTAGGGCTAGTTTAATAATATCATTTTGAGCAAGTATCTACTTATATTTGTGTGATTCATTTCCAAGGCCCTGTGGTAACCTCTGCTCATTAGTAAAGGAACATGGCTTAGGGGGAGAAAAAATTGTTACTTTTAAAATAGGAGAAGCTGTGGTAAAATCCTGAGTGGAAGTCTTGTTTCACCTTCCCTTGGGTTCACATACAAGGCAGTACTCTGATATTGTCAAAAGGGCAGGAAACCTGACTTACTCAGCATATTTCATAAGACACTTTCTTCAGTTATAAATGTAAAGAAATAGAAGGAATCTGAGACCCTGGAGAGACTCTCACTCTGTAATTCACTAGTAATATGGTGGCCCATTTTTATTTAATTAACTTAAATTATCTTATCAAATAAGTTAGGGTGGAACTTTTTGTGTTTTTTGTTCCAAATTATATTAAATTTCTATTCAAAAGTTCGCTTCCAAGTCACTGTCTGGTGAGTCAGTGTTTGCTCTCCAAATTCTCAGCTTGGTGGAGGTGGTTCTAGAAATGAGCAACTTGTCACTGATTTCCTGGAAATGTCTCTCATTCTATTATTTCATGATTTTCTTTTCAAATTGCTAGTGAGCTGAAATTCGGGACCAATGAATGGTCTCCCATCTAGCTTTCCATAAGTCTCTCCTTATTTTCGTGTTTTGCTTTTCACTTACAATCTTTTCCCTGGACTGTATCTTTATAATATCAACTAAATAAGATTGGAAACAAGTAATAAAATTCAACAAGAACTCTAAATGGAATAGATAAGAGTCTACTTTCTCTTACCAATGATGCTTGCCCAAGTCTTAGTTGAAATAGATAAGCAGAGTAAATGTCCAGCAGCTTACTTTTCAATAGCTATTTGCATTTTAGACCTTTAATCTGACCCTTTTTATAAGCAGCTTTCACATTAACATAGCTGACATTCTTATCTAAAATCCAGAAAGCCCCTGGGAGAGGGAAGGGTAAGGAAAGTCATTTTGAAGAGGCCACATCTTTCTCTTGAAAGTAATCAAACCTCTAAAAGATTTTATGCAAGTAACTTAGTGAAAAGCTCACCTATTTGAGGATTGTGTTTGTTTGTTTGTTTTAATCCAAAACCCAAAGGTAAGAGTAACTTATTTAGATTTATTTGTTTTTATTTACTAGTTGATCTTTAGTATCCTAAGTGCCCCCAGGATATTCAGCTTTCAAGGCTTTCTGCTTTCTGGCCATATGGAGGTACAGAAAAATAGAATATTAAATATACTTGTACCTAAAATTAATTGGTTCTTGATTAGAACTTTCCAAATATATAGTTGGCAGCCCCCTTAAAGGGCTTCCCATATGGCCCTAGTGGTAAAAAACCTTCTTGCCAATGCAGAAGGTGCTAGAGATGTGGGTTCAGTTCCTGGGTTGGGAAAATCCTCTGGAGGAGGGCATGGCAACCCACTCCAGTATTCTTGCCTGGAGAATCCCACGGACAGAGGAGTCTCATGGGCTATATCCATAGGGTCACAGAGTCAGGCATGACTAAAGCGACTTAGCACGCACACATGTATGCAGCCGCCTCAAAAGGGCAAGATACATGTAAACTGTGTCATTCTCTGTATTTCAGTGTCTTCTAATTATATGTAATTAGTCAAAAGGCAAAAAAAAAAAAAAAAATTCAGACATGTGTCTAAACTGAATGAATTTTTATTACATTTCTTAATGAATGCATTGCAAGGAGATCCAACCAGTCCATCCTAAAGGAGATCAGTCCTGGGTGTTCATTGGAAGGACTGATGCTGAAGCTGAAACTCCAAAACTTTGGCCACCTCATGCGACGAGTTGACTCATTGGAAAAGACCCTGATTCTGGGAGGAATTGGGGGCAAGAGGAGAAGGGGGCGACAGAGGATGAGATGGCTGGATGGCATCACCGACTCGATAGAAATGAGTTTGGGTAAACTCCGGGAGTTGGTGATGGATAGGGAGGCCTGGTGTGCTGTGATTCATGGAGTCACAAAGAGTTGGAGATGACTGAGCGACTGAACTGAACTGAACTGAACTGAAAGTGAGCTTCCAAATGATAATATAGTCATTATCCGAATATTACTGAGTAGATTCTTTGACTCTTTACTTTGAGTTTTTAACAAAGATTATAGACAATATAAGCCAAAGGAAATAGGATGAAATATTCTATGTATTTACACTAAATAAGATACCTGTCGCAGAGAAAGAAGACAAAATCTGCTTGAAGCTCTTTAAGCAGATGAGCAGGTCCCATATTTGAGGAAGGTTGTGTTTAGAGATCAAAAGAGATCAAACCAGTCAATCTTAAGGGAAATCAACCCTGAATACTCATTGGAAGGACTGATGCTGAAACAGAAGCTCCAGTATTTTTTTTCATCTGATGCAAACAACCGACACATTGGAAAAGACCCTGATGATGGGAAAGATTGAGGACAGAAGGAAAAGAGGGTGTCAGAGGAGGAGAAGGCTGGATGGCATCATCGATGCAATGGACATGAACCTGGGCAAACTTTGGGAGATGGTGGGGGAAAGGGAGGCCTGTCATACTACAGTCCGTGGGGTCAAAAAGAGTCAGACATGACTGGGTGACTGCACAGCAACAGCAATGTTTATACTTGCGGTTCTTTACCTTTGTTGAGATACAGAGCTTCCTGTGATTTACAAGTACTATTGTTTCCCTTCCTTAAGAAAATAGGACATAGATATACGCACATAAAATGCTCACCAATCTGATGAAACTCAGATTATCTCATTTTGAAAAAAAAAAGAAATCAAAATCAAATACACATAATGTTTTCTGATGCATGGGCATAGTTTTTGCATCTAAAAAGGATGTGAATTCCAACGGCCCTCAAAACCATGTTATTTTCTCAATGAGTTATTTACAGTTTTAGTATTGATAAAGAAACCTAACACTTAAGAGTAACTTTAATGATTATAAATTGGACTATTTTGGAAAGTAATTTGGAAGTAAGGGTCACTGACTTTTGAATGAGCACATGAATGAATATTCGTGTACAAAAATCATAGCAGTGAGTATGTGCTAAGTCACTTCAGTCATGTCTGACTCTGCAAGTCTGTGGACCATAGTCTGCCAGTCTCCTCTGTCCATGGGATTCTTCATGAAAAAATACTAGAATGGGTTGTCATGCTCTCCTCCAGGGGATCTTCCTGACCCAGGGGTCGAACCCAGGTCTCATGTCTCCTGCATTGACAGGGAGTTCTTTACCTCTCGTGCCACCTGGGATTAAATTCTAATATAAGCTAGCATGTCTTTAATACTTTATATATATCGACCTCATGCTTTTCTATGGGTTTTAAGTCACTTAGTCCTAAAAGCAGTTGCCATTAGACACTATTTATTATCCATCATTTTAAGAATGAAAAAGAAAAAAAAAATACCCAGAAGGTTAGAAGTATTAATGACTAACCCCACAGTTCAAGTAGGAAATGGCATAGTTGAGACATGATCCAGGTCTGCCTACACTTATGCTTTTACTAATGCACTTTTCAGGGTATGGGTTATGTTCATGGAAAATCTGAGACAGCCTAAATATTCAATAGTAAAGGAAAGTTTAAGCACTCCATAATTATAAATATAAGAAATTTAATATTACTATATTAACCAAATATAGTAATGTGGTGGAAATGCTTATAATAGGAAATTAAGTGTATGAAAGTAGTGTAAAAAAATACTCACGTTGGAAATATATATGTGCAATATGAAAATAATTTTGTATGCCACTTGACAGAATTTGCCAAGTATTAACAGAATTCCTTATGATTTTGTCTCTATAATTTATACTAACTGAACAATTTATAATTGTTTATAGAAAGCATGTATTCTTCTTATAATGATAAAAATAAATTTTGAGCTATTTTTGTAACTGTTAACTAATTTCAAAGCTTGTCACCTGTTACTGCTGCTGCTGCTAAGTCACTTCAGTCGTGTCCGACTCTGGGCGACCCCAAGGACTGCAGCCCACCAGGCTCCTGCATTCATGGGATTTTCCCGGCGAGAGTCCTGGAGTGGGGTGCCATCACCTTCTCCCCACCTGTTACTAGGACTGCTTAAAATTATAAAAACAGAATTTAGTGCCATCTCTCTGATAAGAAAATAAAACATGCCCCCTAGTGGTCACCATGTTTTGTAAATTCTTTGTTGCCTTTTTCCTGTGAGGAATTCTGGTTTACCAAGGCAATGGCACCCCGCTCCAGTACTCTTGCCTGGAAAATCCCATGGACGGAGGAGCCTGGTAGGCTGCAGTCCACGGTGTCACAAAGAGTCAGACACGACTGAGTGACTTCACTTTCACTTTTCACTTTCATGCATTGGAGAAGGCAATGGCAACCCACTCCAGTGTTCTTGCTTGGAGAATCCCAGGGACGAGGGAGCCTGATGGGCTGCCATCTATGGGGTCGCACAGAGTCGGACACGACTGAAGTGACTTAGCAGCAGCAGCAGCAGCTATTTAATGATGGTGGTAAGGAAATGGGCATCAAAATACCAGGAGGAATGTCAGTGGTTTCTAATTAGGATCTGAGTTGTTTGGAACATGTTTACTTGTACCCCACTTTGGAGAAATATTTAAATCAATCAACTTGAATATTTAGCAATATTTTAAAAATGTACTTATTTCTCTGTTTATTTTGCCTGCTAACATTTTGAACTTGTATTTATTTTTTAGGATTTTCCAGAGTGAAACATAGCTTTACTTTTACACAGGGTAACTTCCCTGGCATTTAGTAAAGTACTTTATTTCTGAAACCAATTTATTCACTGTTTTAGATAGGTTTTTACATGTCAGTACACACACACACAATGGAATATTGTTAAGCCATGAAAAAGAATGAAATCTTGCCATTTGCAACAACATGGAGGGACCTAGATGGTATTATGCTAAATGAAATAAACCAGAAACAGAATGGCAAATATTATATGATTTCATTTGTATGTGAAATCCAAAAAACAAAACAAATGAGCAAGCATAAAAAAGAGAAACAGAGTCACCTGGATACAGAGGGTAAACAGGTGGCTGCCAGAGAAAGGAGGGGATCAGGGAGAGAAAAGAAATAGGTGAAGCAGATTAAGAGCTATAAACTCCCAGTTTCAGCATAAATGAGTCTGGGATATGAAATGTACAGTGTGGGGAATACAGTCAATAACTATGTAATATCTTTGTATGGTTACTATATCATAACTAGACTGAATTTGAAATGTTTAGAAATATTGAATCATTGTTGTTATATAGTAGGAGCTAGCATAGTATTGTGTATCAGTTATGTCTCAAAACTAGAAGAAAAAAAAAGTAAATGAAAAAAAGGATTAAATGATCCATAAAACAGTGTAATATATAATTATATATTTAAGGAGGTATACATTTACAGAAGAGAATTTGAACAAATATAAATCAAGTTGTTAGTTGTGTTTGTTTCTGTGGGATATAATCAGGTAGGAAAAGGGATTTTCTTATTTATCTTTAGATGGTCAAGGAATGTGTTAATTTTATAATGAACTAGCATATGCATGGGAAATAAATGGAATGAAGAGAGAAACTGATGATTTCAAAAAAAACCTTTGCATTCTTTTTTAACATATGACTTGAAACAAATTAGGGATTATGTAAAGATGGAATAAGAAGATAGGAAAAATTGCCATGACTCAGGCAAACAATTGCATTGTCTTTATACATGTATAAAATATTTTACTATTTTTTGTTTTATTTTTGTTATTTTATTGTTTATTTTTGCTTCTGTACATAGATATTTCTGTGTATGTGTATTATAGTTATTAATTCCTATCCAGTCTGCTTCCTTGTTTTTGCTGGAATCCACCGCTACCTTTCTGTCATCACTACTTGCCCTAGCCGAGTCAAGGGAAGACAAAATAATTGTCTTTGGGACAGATCATGTGCACAGGCAAAATTTGTTCAAACCAGATACTGTAGTTAAAATGATAAATTAGTCAACAAATCATAAAATTACAGGACTCATTCATTTACCTTTTCTTCTATTTTCACGTTACTCGTTTGTGAAAATCCACTCCAGTACTCTTGGCTGGGAAATCCCATGGACGGAGGAGCCTCGTAGGCTATAGTCCATGGGGTTGCTGAGTCGGACACAACTGAGCGACTTCACTTTGACTTTTCACTTTCATGCATTGGAGAAGGCAATGGCAACCCACTCCAGTGTTCTTGCCTGGAGAATCCCAGGGACAGCAGAGCCTGGTGGGTTGCCCTGTATGGGGTCGCATAGAGTCGGAAACGACTGAAGCGACTTAGCAGCAGCAGCAGTAGCAGCACTTGCTTCTGAAACTGAGTAGATGATATTTTCCTTAGATATAGTGTGTGCTCTCAGTTTTCCATAGTTCTAACCAGCCCTGTTTCACTCATTTAAGTTACCTGCTTGAACTCTGATACTGACTGTCGTTCATGGGTCTCTTCAAAGTATTATTACAGCCTCAAAAACTGGTGAGTTACTCCTAGCTGCCAATCCCGTTCTGCTCGCCAAAGATGATCATGTCACTCTTGACTTTAGATAAGACACTTGCAAATCTGCCACCATTTCTTCTCCATCACTAATTTTCCTTGTATTCCCTTGCTTTGTCTAGAGTTCCTGTTTTTTTTGTTGTTGTTGTTAATCCCATTTCCTCTATGCTCCAAATGCACACCTCCTATCCTAGACTTCCACCTGCTGCTCCATCTTATTATTGCTTATCACTTCTTATAAATCATATGAATTTATTAAGATTTCAGTCTTTGAAGGATAAAAGTCAGAATCTCATTAAATGCACCATTGTAAGTTTAATATTCTCAATAACATATGTAGTCTTAAATCTAGATATTTTTTAAAGATTTTCTAATCCAAAAAATTAAGGCTAAATCAAGAAACTTAGCGCTCTATTTATCAGAGCATCCTCAAGTATAAAATGTAGTTTTAAAAAGATATCACAATTATACATTTATTACATAATTTTATACAGATACATGCACATTTTTCTTTCCTAAGTCAATATATGTGCATGTACTCAGTCATGTCTGGCTCTTTGCCACTTTTTGGACTGTAGCCCACCAGGATCCTCTGTCTATGGGCTTTTTTTGGAAAGAATACTGGAGTGGGTTGCTTCCTCCTCCAGGATGGCTTCCTGACCCAGTGATTGAACCTGTGTCTCCTACATTGCAGGTAAATTCTTTACTGCTGAGCCATCAGGGAAACCCAAGTCAATGTATATTCTGCATGTTTTTCATTGCATTATAAGTCATGCTTTCCAAGTTAGAGAACAACTCAAAGATATAATGAAGAAGGATTCTAGCATTAAATGATCTAAACATTTTTAGAGGACCAATAATAGCTTCAAGGCAAAAATAGAAGAAAATATGCCATGGGAACAAAAAAAGGATTAAGCAAGATATGGACAGGTGTTTATCTGTAATATGATTTCTGTATGAAAATCAGAGAAGCTGAAGTATAGTGTTAGTGTCAGAAAGTAGGGAGAAAAAAAGTGACGATGTATAGAGACTCTTAAGTTTCTAACCAAGGAGTTAGTTTACGTTTATATGGACAAAGTACTCATTTTCAAGTGTAAAAGTGGATTATGTGTATGTGTAATATTATTGGTAGTAGTATTTCTGGAGGCAGAAGGCTTAATAGACTTTGACTCTCAGTGTGCTTATGGAGAAAATGAAATACTGCATCTTTTTTTTTTTAGTTCTTGGTGTGAGGATGACTAGACCATTCAAAGGGGAATAATGCATCTCATATGCAGTCTCTTACACATATGTGAAGTATTGCATTATCCATGATGGCAGGTTGACATGCTGTGGCTGAAAGAACAAGTTTATTGTAGCTAAGCAGACCTGAACATGAATCCTAGATATAAGTTGAGTATGTTCTCTGACTTTTCCAAGTCTTTATATTTTTCCCTTATGGATGAGGGCTTCCCTGGTGGCTTAGAGGTTAACGCGTCTGCCTGGAATGTAGGAGACCTGGGTGCGATCCCTGGGTCGGGAAGATCTCCTGGAGAAGAAAATGTCAACCCACTCCAGTACTCTTGCCTGGAGAATCCTATGGAGGGAGGAGCCTGGTAGGCTACAGTCCATGGGGTTGTGAAGAGTGGGACACGACTGAGCGACTTCACTTTCACTTTCTTATGCATGAGTAGTTGTTTTACAGATTTCATCACGTGCCTAAATTCCCCATGAATCCTGTCCACAGAAGCTGTAACTTTCCACCATCTCTCTATGCCTCCTCTTCTAATTTAGGGTTTCTAGCCCTCCTTGTGGTCACCAACTCCCATGTCAGGATGGGCTCTGTGTTTCTAGTTGAAGGTTATCTTATTCCTCCGAAATGCCCTGCTATGCATTCTCTGCCTTCACCTGTGCCAGTCATTCCTTCTCTCTTCTGTACTCCTCTTTCTTGTACTCACATGCATTTTGTGGTTACCTAAATATTCCTAAGCACACCATGTTTCCAAAAACATGAATATTTTATTTTTATCTTAGCTGACCCAATCACTTTCTTATAACAGTTTGAACTGCCATATAAAAATTTGCACTATCAATATTTATTTTTCTCTTTACCAGTAAGCCTGTTGACCTGAAAGCTGAACTCCCTAAAAACACTTTATACTTAGAAAACAAATGTTTCTTTTAGTACACCTTTGATCCAGAGCTTTCTTTTAAATTCTGCATATTGATTAGTCTTTTCCAAAGTTTTACATAGACGTGTTTAAGTCCCTCCTATCTCAGTTTTTAGAAATAAATGAATCATCCATAGCAAACCTAGAACTACTTTTCTTTGAACCTACTCATGATTTGAATGCCAATCATATTTTTCTCTGATTTTGAACCCAGCTTTTAAAGGCAGCTATCTACTCTCAGATTTGTTTTGTTTTTGGTTTTTTTTTCTTCACTTCTTTACTTTTGACTTGAACTCCTGCTTCTGCCCTCAAACGCTACATGAACTTCTTTGGCATGGTACCCACAACTTTGGTATCCTAATCTAGTAGGGGTTCAGTCTGGATGCACTCTGGATCTCTGCTTCTTTTGGAGTGGTCACTGCTTCAACTCCTTCAAACTCTCAGATTTTTTGATTAGCCTTTCTCATTTATTTTGAGCATCCTACATTTCAAATCTTTATTTAGTTTTTCTTTCTAACCTCTAACTCACTTTGTAGTTTTAGGCAAGTAAGCTACTTAATCTTTTCTAAAATTTAGAGGTTTTTTAAATTTCATTTTTAATTTAAGAAATGAAGAAAATGCTACCTATTTCTCATAGCTACTGAGAAAATTAAGTGGCAAAGTACATGAAGTATCTAGTGGCGTTTAAAAGAAACTCTTCTCATTATTTATTTTTCTTCTGCTCACATCTGATTTATAGAATAATTAAGTATTCCAAACAAAATGTGAATTAGAAAAATAAATTGAACATAATTTGAATTTCTTCCAAATTTCAGCCCAGGATAAGAAATGCAATTTTTTTAAATTTGATTATAATTACCTGAATAGCTTTTAACTGTTTTGAAAATATCTTTATTTAATTAATTATTGGGATAATATACAAAAGATACTAAATATGATTAAGGTCTCAAGCATTCATTTTGTTAAAAAATGATCTCATTACTAATGCTTTGTAAGAGAAATCTACATAGCTCACTTCTATCAGAATCTTTCCATTGGCGTCCTTTCTTGTGTCAAAATGAGTATGTCAAAGTGCGTACTCTAGTGAAGTTGTAGTCATTTTTTGTTAGCTTCATAGGTTTGAACAAACTTCCATACATGATCTAACCTTAAACTGTCATCTGCTCTAGAACAGTAGGCTGTTAGCACAGATGCTATGACTTTTTGACACATTGCTGCCACATCTGGCTATCATGTGCGCCGCCTTCTTTCTACCGTTACCTGTCAGGACCACATGGTTGTCTTGTTTCTATCTTTTTATTCCCCTGGAAGAGATAATCTCTTTCTATGACTGCTGCTGTCCTATTAGAGCCATTCATTAAAACATTACGTAAAGAAAAGGAAGAAAATTAAATTTTAAATCTGATAAAAATGCTCTGGCATTTTCAAACTGTCATTATATTACATTCTAATAAAATTATACAGTAGTTTAATGAGCTTGAAGGACTCTTTGACTGAATATATTATTCTGTATTGAATTAATCTCAGAAAGGGTTGTTCAGCTAGGCATTTTCCTTGTTGTCCTCTCCTTTTGATTCTCTTGTCTGTGAATTCTTAGCAACTTGAGCTTCCTGAATTTCAACTCTGTCTCATCCATTTAACTCCAATCACCAGGCTTTGTCTGAGTTCTACCTCTTAGTGCTGTGATCTGAAATTGCAGACAATGAGCTGACAATCTGTCAAAGGGCTAATTTCTTGTTTCCCTTCCCTCAGGCATCACTGTTCTGTGCTGCCTGTTGTCCAATGTGTCAGACAACAATTGCATCATATATTTTGTCTTGTTTCTTTTGTTTTTTTAATGCAGATGTGTAAAACCAGTCCTGCCTACTACATTTTGAACAGAAGTGAGTTGAGAATTTATGTATTTTAACTATAGTAATTAGCCTAACATAACTGAGGGTTCCAAAATAGAACAAACTGAAAATATTATAAGCCCTGATTATATAGAAGGACATAAATAAGAAAAGAAGGAAGGGAAAGTGAAAGTATTATATGGAAGTTGTTTCCCTTATGTTTTATTGTAGGGAGTAAATACCAATTATATATACATACATATATGTATATATATTTATCAAATAATAGAAATTATGTAGATAACCAAAAAAAAAGTCAACATAATTAACTAAAATGGGAAGGTACAGATGAGGAAAAAGAGAGGGGAAAGTAGAGTGTATTAGTTTCATCATTGCTAATAGTATGGAGTCAACCATTAATGTATAAAAAAACAGAAATTTAAGTACATTTTACCTTATAGTTGTAATGTAACTACTAAAATGAACATACAAACCACTCAGTTATCAAAATATACACACAAGGATAATGCAAAAAAAGGGGGCAGAAGGAGGGCTACAGTCCATGTGGTTGCAAAAATTCAGATACAACTGAGTGACTGAGCATGCACACAAATATTGATTGGCTAAAATCATACATTGAAAGAAAAAATATTCTCTTGCTGTTATAAATTATAAAGTAACATGCTATGCAGTTGAAGGAAAGTTCAACAAAATCTTGGGGTAGCCATGAGCCAAGTTTCTGGTCCAGTTCAGTTTAGTTCAGTTACTGTCATGTCCGACTCTTTGCGACCCAATGGACTGCAGCACACCAGGCTTCCCTGTCCATCACCAGCTCCCAGAGTTTGCTGAAATTCATGTCCATCGAGTTGGTGATGCCATCTAACAATCTCATCTTCTGTTGTCCCCTTCTCCTCCTGACCTCAGTCTTTCCCAGCACCAGGGTATTTTCCAAAAAGTCAGTTCTTCACTGGTCCAGTGAGTCCCTTTTCTACCAGGAGTGAGGAGGGGGCCCTGGTCTCTCAGGGCCCCTGCTGCCTTCAGTCTTGGCTGGGAGCAGTTCCTGCAAAGTGTGCCCTGAGCACACACATACTCACTGACAGATTCCAGAGTACAGACACTGAGCCCTAGGTCAAATAAGCTCCCACAGCTGGAGGTTTGTGAGGCCCGTTCTCATGTACAGATGGCTATAAAGAAGCATTGTTGTAGAGACTGAAATACAAACAAAATACCAAAATACTGTTTAACCTCCTGAAACCAGAGATCATTTCGTGTGGTGGTTCCTCCTCAAAAACCCCTGATGCTTTGTTATTCCCTTGGGGCATGTTTCACATTTAATGTTTATAATGTATGAAAATTAATAAACTTGATATCTGTCCTTGGCTTATTAAATTATCACAGATGAATAGCCAAAGAAGTTGACATACAAAAACACAGGCTTTGATTTTATTGGGGGGCAGCGGGAGGGATCAAAATTAACATTTATTACAGCTTTTTTTACTATATTCCTTGATTCTTCACCAATGTTACATGAAAAAAATGAAAGTTAAAAAAAATGGAAAAAAATTAGAAACTGTTAGAAATTAAATGCAGCAAAAATAATGCTATAATTTTTTTTAAGAAAATCATATGCATTGTCTTTCTAACCAGCAAAATATACTACCACATACAATGGAACACTCAGCCATTCTTTTTCCTTTAAGAGAGAGAAATCCAAATATATTGCAAATATTGTGGGTAGATAAATATTTCTGTAAAAATAATTCTCCTAAGATATCACAGAATGTGCTACCAATACACTTCAGATTCTGAGGATGAAATGCATTGTGATGTTTTTAATTTGTATAATAGGTGCTATAGCCACAATTACTTTTTAAAAATTCACAGAAATTCAAAGAACAAAGTCAAATGAGACTTCATATATCATAGCAATGTTTGATATAAATCAAATTTCAATACCATCCACATGGCTTCTAAAAAAGCTAAGCTTAACTTCCAAACTCTTCATTGTTTGACATGAATGAATAGAGTTCTTCATGGGGATGATAAATCATCATCTTTGAAAGAGGTAAATCTTTTCTTATAAATGCTCCCTCTATGTGTAATGGAATCTCTGTCTTCACATTCCGTCTTACATAGCATTTGCTACTTATCCCCTGTAGTACTAACATTACCAATTTCCATATACTTAAACTCTGTAGTCATCAAATGATGCTTCAAAGGATGGTTAGAGTATTTAGTCTAAGAAGAGCAGATCACTTCTGTCTCTGCTATAAATTAAATGTTAGTTATCCTTTTCATTTTTTTTCTTCTTTTCATACTGGCCAATATCATCCTTAAATAATGTTTATTAATGAATTCATATTAATTAAGTAATCCATAAATAAATGGATATGTTTGTTCAGAGCCTTTAGTTCTTCTACATTACCAAATTTAGAGATCAGCTGCAGGATTGCTTCTCAAGTTTTGCTTTTAGTGTTTTTAAAACATTACTGTTGCAACTGGATTTGCAATCTCCTGATTAATTTCTATTTCCTCATCTTACAGTTTAGTAGTAGGAGTGATTTATGGTGCCATATCTGCAACTTAGATGAACTTGATCACACCTAGGCTTTGATTTTTTTTTTCCTTTTCTAGTTTTTTTAAAATATAAATTTATTTATTTTAATTGGAGATTAATTACTTTACAATATTGTATTGGTTTTGCCATACATCAACATGAATCCACCACAGGTATACACGTGTTCCCCATCCTGAACCCCCTCCCTCCTCCTTCCCTGTACCATCTCTCTGGGTCGTCTCAGTGCACCAGACCCAAGCATCAGTATCATGCATCGAGCATGGACTGGCAATTTGTTTCATATATGATATTATACATGTTTCAATGCCATTCTCCCAAATCATCCCACCCTCTCCCTCTCCCACAGAGTCCAAAAGACTGTTCTATACATCTGTGTCTCTTTTGCTGTCTCGCATACAGGGTTATCATTACCATCTTTCTAAATTCCATGTATATGTGTTAGTATACTGTATTGGTGTCTTTCTTTCTGGCTTACTTCACTCTGTATAGTAGGCTCCAGTTTCATCCACCTCATTAGAACTGATTCAAATGTATTCTTTTTAATGGCTGAGTAATACTCCATTGTGTATATGCGCCACAGCTTTCTTATCCATTCGTCTGCTGATGGGCATCTAGGTTGCTTCCACATCCTGGCTATTATAAACAGTGCTTTGACGAACATTGGGGTACACGTGTCTCTTTCAGTTCTGGTTTCCTCCATGTGTATGCCCAGCAGTGGGATTGCTGGGTCATAAGGCAGTTCTATTTCCAGTTTTTTAAGGAATCTCCACACTGTTCTCCATAGTGACTGTACTAGTTTGCGTTCCCACCGACAGTGTAAGAGGGTTCCCTTTTCTCCACACCCTCTCCAGCATTTATTGCTTGTAGACTTTTGGATCGCAGCCATTCTGACTAGTGTGGAATGGTACCTCATTGTGGTTTTGATTTGCATTTCTCTGATAATGAGTTCAAAATGGGTTTTGAATAAAGCAGCAGAGACAACTTGCAACATCCACAACGCCTTTGGCCCAGGAACTGCTAGTGAACATACAGCACAGTGGTGGTTCAAGAAGTTTTGCAAAGGAGATGGAAGCCTTGAAGATGAGGCGCATAGTTGCTGGCCATCAGAAGTTGACAGCTACCAACTGAGAGCATCATCAATGCTGATGCTCTTACAGTGACACGAAAAGTTGCCCAAGAACTCAACATTGACCATTTTGAAGTTGTTTGGTATTTGAAGCAAACTGGACAGTGAAAAAGCTCAATAAGTGGATGCTTCATGAGCTGACTGCAAATCAAAAAGAAATCATTGTTTTGAAGTGTCGTCTTCTCTTATTATATGCGGCAACAATGAAACATTTCTCGATTGAATTGTGGTGTGAAACAAAAAGGGGAATTTATACAACAAAGAGCAGTGACCAGCTATGTCACTGGACTGAGCAGAAGCTCCAAAGCACTTCCCAAAACCAACCTTGCAACAAAAAGTAGGTCATGGTCACTGTTTGCTGGTCTGATCCACTACCGGTTTCTGAATCTTTATGAATCCATTACTTCTGAGATGTATTCTCAGCAAATCAATGAGATACACCAAAAACTGCAATGCCTGCAGCCAGCATTGGCCAACAGAATGGACCCGATTCTTCTCTGCAACAACACCCAACTGCATAGTGCACAACCAACACTTCAAAAGTTGAATGAATTGGGCAACGAAGTTTTGCCTCATCTGTCATATTCACTTGACCTCTTGCCAAGTGACTGTCACTTTTTCAAGCATCCTGACTTTTTTGGCAGGGAAAATTCTTCCACAAACAGCAGGATGGAGGAAATGATTTTTAAGAGTTCACTAAATCCTGAGGCACAGAATTCTTTCGCTACAGAAATAAAACCTTCCAATTGGCAAAAATGTGTTGATTGTAATGGTTCCTATTTTGATTAATAAAGATGTATTTGAGCCTAGTTATAATTATTTAAACTTCAAGGTCCATATGGCTGATTCATGTTGATATTTGACAGAAAACAACAGAATTCTGTAAAATGATTATCCTTCAATTAAAAAGTAAATTAATTTTGAAAAAAGATTTTCAGTAAAAAATAAAACTCAGGATCCAAAATCGCTATTACTTTTGCACCAACCTATACAGACAATGATTTATGTACACCTTTTTGGAAATGGTTAACGATTCTCCAGCAGCTTTTTGTAAGTCAGTGAGGTATACATAAATCAATGGAAAATTGGTCTTGCATTTTCATAGGTGACAGAGTAATTTGTAAATAGTATCATCTCATTTATAATATTGTAATTATATACCACATGTATACATCATTTTTTACAAAATTAATCCATTTCAAAATTTTATAAATGCAGAAACATACCTCAGAAACATTTTTTTAAAAAAACTTTTATTTTATATGGTTTTATATTTACAAAGTTATAAAGATAGATCAGATCAGATACCCTCAACTCAAGTTTTCCCTGTTTTTGATATCTTATATTGTATATTTGTCATAACTAATAAACTGATATTGATATATTATTATTAATGAAAGGCCATATTTCATTCAAATGCTCCCAAAGACTAGAGTGAATTCTTCCTTTCAGCCACTGCCTGATATGGAGAAGCAACCCTGTCTCCTCTTGTGTATGATTTAGCAAAACAATATAGAATCAGGAAGAGATGGGAAATCATAGCTTTAATGATGACTCAGAGGGCAGTGATTGTAGCAGAAGAAGTAAATTCCTAGCACAAGTGTACCATCTGCCCGCAGCAAATAAATTCCTTCTAAAAGGGATTGGAGGACATGGGGTAGGGAGTTTTCTCTAGCTCCAGCTGAGCACCTGCAACTTGGCAGTTTTTAGTCTCCCAGATAAACTGGTATCCTCCATTTTAGGATATTTAATATCAAACTCCATGACTAATAAAAAAAGGTCCTAGCAAGCCTTGCTTATCAAATGGGAATGGGATAACCAGCCTGACCCCAGTGGCATCTTGGTTTTATAAGAGAGGGTAGCTACTCGTTTAGACTGAAATGATCTTGGATAAATCATATATGGCAATTAACACTGGCACTCAGTGATTCTTCCCCTGTGACTTAATTTAATGAATTTAATAAGATCCAAGTTAAGTTTAACAACAACTCCTGAGCCCCTGCAGATAGAATTTGTATGTAGGGAAGATTAGCAATGGAGTGTTAGTTCCTTTTTGGCCCGTGTATTACTTGGTGTAATCATTGCCAATAATAGTAAACAATAATAGAACCCTATGGTGAGTCTTTATATGGTGAGACTTCCTTATGCTATATTCTGTATCTCTTTTAAGACTTTATAGTATGAACTTAACTGTTTCTAGGCTTAACTCTTGACATAAACCCAAGTCTTAACAGGTAAAGCACTTTTATCTTAAAAAAGAAATCATTTTATCTTATGTTTTCAGAAATCAGATTAAAAAATCATAGTTGAATAAGTACTTCTTTGTTCTACCATGGTATTCACCCTTCTGGGAAATTAAGTGTACCTTTTGGGCAGTAAACTAAATCACACTGATGGAAAACTACAGAGTAATATGATTCATGGGGATTTTTTTTTTTAAGTCATTGGTTTCCTCTCTTGAGGTATTATGGTTGACTAGGAACAGTGGCTTAAAGAGCATGTCCTGTGAAGAATACGTTTTCTGTGAAAGAGAAGGTTCTCTCAGAGTTTTTTAATCAACCATATGTTGATAAAGGGAGAAAAGAGTAGGGAGCTGGGGCCAACAAGAACAGTATGACACTAAAAGCTGAAGTCCCTGGAACTCTCAGGTGCTGAACTTTGAGCCAGCAGTGAAAATGTGAATTTAGTATACAATCTGTGCAAATCAGCATGAAATAGTTAAATTCAGTACAAAAAGTGACTTTGAGAAAACTAGTTTGCAACATGGTGAGAAATAAAATTGTTTCCTCTTACTTTTGAAAAGTAATTCCTAGATTGTTTAAAAACTAAGCAAGAAAATTACATATAAGGTAAAATGAATAAATAAGTATTTCTTAGATGTATCAGAAACTATAAACCATAAAATGAAAAAACTTAGTATATTTGACTACATCAAAAAAAAACAATACTTTATTTTAAAGATAAATTTTACAAATGTTCAAAGGGCTGTCAAAAGATGTATATACTTCACTGAAGAGGAAATAAGACTTGCCAATAGGTATGGTCATCTTTAGAGATGTCCAACTTCTTTAGTAATAAGAGAAAAAAAATTTTAAATGAGGCATTACTTAATATCCATTTTAGAGGCAAGGGATACAGTTCTGGATAAGCCAGTATTTATGATGGTGTGAAATGGAAGCAAAAACTTGGAAAGCTAGAGTGCAATCTTAAACTATGAAGTGAAATTAAAGTTGTTTATACCTCAAGCTCCTTTAATATCTCTCCCGACATACATCTTACCTAGACACACTCTTGCACAGATGCATTAAGGGATATATGTCAAGACATATTTTTCCATAGTTTATGTGGTAATTCTAGGCAACATAGCTGTCTATCACTAAACAAATATGTAATTGCATTTGCTGACTGCATGAGAAAGAATATTATTTAGATAAAATATTAAAAGCTTCAGTGTGGATATATATATATATGAAGCAGTATTCATAGTTCTTAAGAAAATATTTGTAAGTTTAAAATAACAACAATGAGATTCATAGTATAATTTCATTTATGGAAATTAAAATATACGTATAAAATATTGTGCATTTTTCAATTTGAATACTTATATTAAACACATTACAGTTGGCCACTATTTTAGTAACAAGAATGAGAGAAAGCATGGGTAATATGGAGAAATTAAATGATATAAAGTAAGGAAAAGGCCTAATGCAGACCTTTAAATTATATGATTATAATTTTCATGAAGCAAAATGTATGGTAAACTCAGTTCTTCATTCTAGTGAGATTCAAATATGGATGGGGGTAGTGCCAACCACAACCTCCCCCCAAGCCCCTAAATTTCCAAGGAGCAAGATAATAGAGGCTTTCAACGTTTTAAATCAAATGACTGATTAATTTGTAGATTTGTATTATTTTGAAGAGGGAAGTTTTAAATGTTTCCAAGCATACACCTCTCTTAAAGTTGACAAAGCAGTAACCATGAAGGGACAAGTTTTATTTACACTGGGCTCTGAGGTTTTTTGAAGATGCCTTAGAGACTAAGTAGATGAAACATTGATATCCTCTTTTAAAAAGACAATTTCTAATATATTTATCTTAATATTTATTCTGACACAAGAACTCATCATAAAAAAAATCATACCAATTTTATATTATTTCATTGAAAACAACCTTGAAACAATTCAGTAACATTTCTCCTTTGAATTTTTTATAAGTATTTTTGTACATAAAGACTGCCTTTATTAAACCTTCATAATTTATTTTGTAAGAAAAAATAGTATATATAAGCAGTTATTTTTTGAGTTGTGAAATTGGGGTACAATTTAGTATAGTCACACAGAAGCCTGCACTCATATAGTTTCAGTTGCTTCATTCATGATTGCATAACCTGGAAGCAACCCATATGTCAATTTTTAATGAAGATAAACTTAAAAAAAAAATCTTGCATTTACTAAAATGTTAGAACATTTATGTTTTTAGCTATGATTTTTTAAATATCCAAATAATAAAATATTCTCTTCCATTCTTATGTTCTATATTTACAAATCAATATAATAATAAATTCATATTCAAATCAAGATGTGTTTCTTTTGTTGTTGTTTTGTTTTTGTTATTGTTAACTTTTTTTGTACAAGCTCATTTGAGTGTAGGGTAAAAGTCTGTTCTACTTTTCCCGAAATGCTGTGCTCTCTGATTCTGTCATTTACATATGATCGTAGTTAGCAATCACTGAAAGTCTGTTACTTCCTAATCACTTCTGATTGTATAGTTCTGCATGACACATGCAGAATAGGAAGAACAGAATTCCAGTTCCAATTCCAGTGTAAAGTAACTCTTTCAAAATAAGCATACCTCCCTTTACCCGTTAAAATGTAATTCAGTGTCTTCAGTACCAGTCTACAGAAATGTCTGTGGGGTTCTTAAAATTTATTTGGAAATAACTTTCCCTCCAGCATTATTTTGGAGGTATAACATCATCTTTAATCTTTATTATTTCTCTGCAGAGGTGATTTTCTTCTTATAGAGCTAGCCATTTTCTTAGTTCACCTGGCCACAAGGCAAAAAGTAGAATCATCATGTATTAGATCCTTGTTTCAGAGCACAGGTGCAAGTTTGTGAAGGCTTCCATTCTGTCACAAAAATTTTCCATCTCAAATGTGAGGCATGAGGAGTGGGAATGGTCAATGCTTTAATTCAAAGATGTGATATATGTTAGACAAGACAGCTGTACAGGTTGTAAAGAAAGATATGGCCAGAAATTCCATGAAAATGAAACTCAAAAGCTTTTTAATTTTGTATTTTTTTAAGAAAAACTATAGTGTGAAAACTGAACTAGTTTCTAGATATTTTTCTAAAATTTTCACAGTTTATTTACTATATCATCTTAAAAGCATATTTGTATTAGTATGCTATAGGAGGAAAAGGGTTCTGGTTTGATAAGCATGGAGCTGTGTTTCTTGAGTGAGGATTCAGGCTTCAGTAATTTACATTATGATTTAATTACATGATAATCATAACTTTCTTATAACATTTTACCCATAGGACAGTGCTTTTTAAGAGCTTTAGGAGACATTTTTTGCTTTGCTCTCCCCACAGAATGACATATAAGCAAAAACAACTGAATCCTGTTATACATACTGAGAAATGAAAACTATAATCAAGAATTTATGTGCAATTTATTTTATTGCCACTAGATGG
Organism: Budorcas taxicolor; assembly: GCF_023091745.1. Classification (NCBI taxonomy): domain Eukaryota; kingdom Metazoa; phylum Chordata; class Mammalia; order Artiodactyla; family Bovidae; genus Budorcas; species Budorcas taxicolor. The sequence continues at coordinate 41,288,862 of NC_068913.1, read as the reverse complement.
CGGATGTTAGCTGTGGATCTCACCAACTACACGAAGTTTAGATTTACCATGACTTGTTTCCCTGTAGTATCTACTACACTTTCCCAACTATCTTCTCTTTCATCCTTGATCATTTTGAGATGTTGTTTTAGATTAACAAACTTTTAAACATTTTAAAAAATACTAAAATATGGTGCAATTATTTAATAATTAATATCACATGATTATTTCTATATCAAGTTAAAATAAAGAGAGGTTTTTATATAGATATTGTTTAATGTATGAAATATGTAGGGAAAAAATGGTGTTCCCTCTTGATACTTCCTTGGGGGGAAACCCTCAAACATTTTCAATATGAAGAGACTAATTTGGATGCAGTCTTGAAAAATAAATCACATGTCTGATCAGATACTACAAGAGATAAAGGGAAGCTTTACTTTTTTTGAAATAATCATATTAAAAGATTATCATTTGGGTAATAATTACCAGGAAATCTTTTGATGATTATTTACTCTGAATGAAGTGACTGTCTCTGTTTAGGAAATAGCCATGTGTGTGCCTGCATGCTAAGTCGCTTCAGTCGTGTCTGACTCTTTGTGGCCCTATGGACTATAGGCCACCAGGCCCCTTTGTCCATGGAATTCTCCAGGCAAGAATACTTAACTGGGTTGCCATGCCCATAAAACCCAAAATCTTAGAGGAACTTCCCTTAATAATAAGTATTAGCATATACAAGAAACAATTAAGATAATTCTCACCCATCTTGAAAGAATAAAAAAGAAGAAATATTGTACCCAGAGCTTGGTACTTTGTTGAAGTATGGATGGGACACCATTTGAAACTTCCCACCTGTCATATTTAGCAACCAGAGGTCGATAAAACCAGGATCAGGCCCAGAGTATATTTATCAAGGTAGTGGAACTACAGTGAAATTTTAATTCTCAATCCATGCAGGTCTGATCCACCAAGGTCAGCACCTTGACTGGGAAAAAAAGTAAAACTTGAAATCAATACATCTGGGATGATAACATTGATGAACTTGAAACAAGGTCTCCTCCAGGCCTATAGAAGTGGCCCATTCCTCCCTGTAAAAAATAAGCACTCCACATTGGCTTGAAGACAACATCTTGCAATTTAACTTGCAGGTCATTTAGCATCAGTCCCCACTGCCTCAGCTTACTACCAGACCAATAAATACTGTCAAATCAAAACATAACTCAACTGAGCAAGTGCTAATTCTGCCGGGGAAGGAAAATGATTGTATCCCAGAGAAGCTGCAGAACTTGGTATCTTAGTCAACGCTTAATGAGATGATAACAAAATACTTTGTCAGTTTTGAGAAGACACAGATAATCAGACTGTAGCACCTAGCTAGTACACACCATCAGAAGCTGCCAAGTGTACATGACACTCCATCCTGAGGGTGCTGATGTTGATGAATCTAGAGCCCTGGAACATACAATTATTAAGGGATAATTCACTGATATGGCAGTGGTGATTGAGAGCCTGGCAAGGACCACAGGAAACAGGGTTAGTATGCTGTTGGAAGCTTAGAAAAATAAAGAACCATACTAAATGAAGTAAGAATTGTATAACTTTCTTGGTTCAGGAAGGGACCAAGTGGCATTCTAGAGGAGGTGTTATACAAGGGCAGAAAACGCCCAGCTATTACCCACAGGAGATCCCAGAGAGCCCTGCATTTATCAGTCAATAATGTATCTGTTGGTGAGATGACATCCCTTTGAGAACCTCAGCGGTGCCTGTTTTTTATAGGCTGATCTGACAGTAGGAGTTTCGTTACAGAATTCAGCACTTTTACTGTGATGCAGGGATTTCCCAGGTGGCACTAGTGGTGAAGAAGCCGACTGTCAATGCAGGAGACTTAAGAGACGCGAATTCGATCCCTGGTCCAGGAAGATCCCCTGGAGGAGGAAATGGCACCCCACTCCAGTATTCGTGCTTGGAGAATCCCAGGGACAGAGGAGCTTGGTGGGCTACAGTCCATGAGGTCTCAAAGAGTCAGACATGACTTCGCATTGTATTGGAGGTAATAGGATATCAATATGAAGAAATGTGTGCACTTAAGAGCCAGATATAAGAAACACTGTAATGAGCAACATGGTCAGAGTAGCAGCTGCTCATGCCTGGCTTACAGAGTGTTATAGAGGTGGTTATTAGGACACATTATTCCATATATAAGATATATGCACAGCTAATTTGGGTATTTCACAATTTGTACAATTGGAAGAATTAAAGCATTCATGATCTGGAAATTTTGGGCCACCATTTCAATAAGAAGTTATGAGCCCATGCCCAGTACTCAGAGCTGAGGTATTCTGAAGATCCAGGGCCCATTATCTGAAGGAGTGGCTGCATCCTCGTGGGGAAGTGGAAAAAAATAATACTACAGAATGGATACATGGCAATAATTCCCCAATAGGTCTTTCTCCAAAGAAAACTTAGATCATTTTCTTTTGCAGGTTATCAGTGTAAAAAAGGGAAATCAGGTATTTTGATAACAGCCAAATACAGACTTTAAGTTAAAATTAATTACTAGGATCTGAAACATCACTACGCCTCAGCTTTAGGGCTTACAGAGGCCAGGTGAAATAAATGAAGTCCTAGCTCAAGTCTCCCTCACTTTTGGTCTAGTCAACTCACTCCCACTTTGTTAGAATTTCCATGATGATCTATTTCCACACTGGATATATTTGGTTGTTGGAAAAACTACATTAGTGCCTTGGCCTATTGCAAAGGCCAAATGTTAGTCTCTGAAATTGCCCTTTCCCTGGCAAAGGTGGTAACGAAGAAAACAAATAATCTAGGAGTAGGTAGAACATAACAAGGATTAGTGCTACACTTAAATATATGAATGATGGTGGTGGTTCCCATACAAGCCTCATTTAGTTCATAGGTCCTTCCTTGATAAAAATTATATGGCTTCTTATTGATTAGAGGATGCTCTCAAACTCAATCAAGAAGTATCTTCAGTTTTAGCTGTTGATTTGGATGTAGTAACTACTACAGCATATCAGCATAGTCTCAGTTAAATTATGTAAGGACATTTATTTAGTGGATAAATTTTTATCCATATGAGAAATGAGTTTACCTTCATGGAATAGACAATAATACACATTAATATTTATTGTCTTGTTTGGGCTTCCTTGATGGTTCAGTGGTAAAGAATCCACCTGCAGTACAGGAGATCCCTGGGTTTGGAAGACTCCCTGGAGGAAGAGAATGGCAACCCCCTCCAGTATTCTTGCCTGAAAAATCTCATGGACAGAGAAGCCTGGCAGGCTGCATGGGGTGGCAAAGACCTGGACAAGACTGAAGCGACCGAGCTCATGTTGTCTTGTTCCGGTTAAGGTTATTCTCTCACTTTCTGTCATAATATTCTCCAAAGGGTCCAAGATTGTCTGGACATAAGATCACAGTGTTCCATTATGTCTGTGTCATCATATTAATTACATGGATGAACAAAAAATGTAAGAAAGTTGGAGGCCTTGGTAAGACACATGAACATCAGAGGATGGGGAGTGAATCTTACAAAGACTCAGGGGCAGGCTACCTTAGTAATTTTTGTTTTTAGACTTCTCATGTTTTGGTGTAACTGAGACATTCCCACTAAAGTACAGGAAAATTGTTTCACTTTGTACTTCTCACACTGATCTATTTGCTATGTAACAGTAAAAGCTAACAAATACAAGTGAGACTAAGCGTAAGTACGGGCTCTGCAGCAGGTATTGGCTGTAGGATAAGCAGCCCTGCCTCTGTGCTAGGTGACCTAGCTTGAATCTGTAATACAAAAGGAATCGGTGGTGAGGAAAGCATCATGTAGAATTTGTGCAAAACCTCAATAAAAGAATGAGAATGTAAACCCAGTGTTTAACGGCAAAGCCATTTCATCTGTGGGAGAAACCACTCCCACCCCCACCCCATTCAGAAAAACAGCTCTTGGTGAACAAGAGATAATTTCAACTGTCTGATCATGGAATACTAAGTGACTATGGGGCTACAGCTGGCCATCATGAGCTAAGTTCTCTCAGACCAATCAAGTTAAAAGCTGAGTGGAACCAACAACAATTCAGGGTGAAACTTACGAACATCTATGATCAGGCATGCACAGAACCAGAGGACAAAAGTTAGCTGCTTGATCTGGTGGCCCAGACCTTCTTGTCTTTCACTATTGTTCCAGACACTGCTCCGTCTGCTCACATCTGAGGCAGGATGGGTTGGAGGAGCAGAAAGACTGAGTTTACTTCACTGATGAGTTAGCTGAGTATACGGATGCAAGCAGGAAAGGGATTTCTGTTGCAAGAGTTGGTCTGAAGGTCACAACTGTTATTTCATCACTCCCTTCCTCACTCCCTATTCTGGATTCCTCTCAGTCTAGGCTGGAACCTCTGAGGAGTCCTCTGTTGAAGCATATCATAATTCTACTTCTTTCCTCATTGCTTTAGGTGTTATTCCCCAAAGCACTCCTGCAGTGAACCTCTTGCAAACAGATTTCTACTTGAGAATTGTTTTTCAGGGAATCTGACCCAAGAACTGTCTGACATAGGAAAAACCTATGCAAGTGCAAACTTGCTTTTTTTTTTTTTTTCCCTTTCAGTATTGCTACTCTCATAAAATACCACTAATTTTGTGGTAGAGCTCTACCACAAAGTATACTAATATATTATATTAGTATATTAGTATTTGAAGTATATTAGGATACTTAGCATATGTTTTGTCTCAAAATTTATCAGACAAGTTCATCATCAAAAAAGGATGAAATTGTTTACCACTTAGATTTTTGATCTTGTCCTTTGAAAAAGAAAATCAAATCCAGTTTCAGAGTAGTCTAATATAGAGTTCAGTCTGATTTCATGATATATTATTTACTTAATAAGTAATTTCAGGTGAATGCATTTTATTTTTAAATGTCTTCATTTAATGTTCATTTTTGAAATACAATCACAATCTGAGTACAGTTGGAATCTTCAATTTATTTTCTCTTCCTGATTAGTCTATTATAAATTTTTTAGCTAAAAAACTAACATATCTATAGCACATAAACTTTAGCATAATTGAAACGTTAAAAATCAGATCTATAAAAATATGACAGTTATGTTGATAAAAAATAAACATTGTTTTATTGTTAAAGCTGCATTTTTAGAAGACCTTTTCAAATGTAGCAAATGACATGATAATATGATGACCTTTATGCTGGTGAAAGTCAAATGTTTTCCACTGGAATCACTTTCTTTTTTTAATTGTTCAGCATCTTGACATCTTCTGTCTGACTGTTGAATAGATACTACATTTCTGTCACTGAAAAGAAGGGGAAAAATACTTTGTTAAATATTTATAAAAGCTTTAGTGACTGTTAAAAGATAGAAATGTAGATTTGGCCAATAAAAGTAATAGATATGTAAATATTTTATAAAGCTCAGGTTTTGGAGGAGATACCTTCTGTAATTAACCATTGATCCGGGATCTGTGTATGCGTGACACCTGGTACATCAATAATTAACAAGATCTCAGGTTCTTTACAACTTATGAACAAAGAGAGGAGGTAGGGGTTTGGATTAGTATGTATGGTGAAAAATGCTTATCTCTCCACTACACTAATGAATTTCCCCGACTCTCTTCTAATAAACCTGACATCCTGCTGCTGCTGCTAAGTTGCTTCAGTCGTGTCCGACTCTGTGCGACCCCATAGACGGCAGCCCATCAGGCTCCGCCGTCACTGGGATTCTCCAGGCAAGAACGCTGGAGTGGGTTGCCATTTCCTTCTCCGATGCCTGAAAGTGAAAAGTGAAAGTGAAGTTGGTCAGTTGTGTCCGACTCTTAGCAACCCATGGGCTGCAGCCTACCAGGCTCCTCTGTCCATGGGATTTTCCAGGCAAGAGTACTGGAGTGGGGTGCCATTGCCTTCTCCATAGCCACTCCATATTCTTTAAAGCTTTCTTATCTTTTTGAGAAATTATTTTTTCAACTGCCGCTAACATCCGTTGACTCCGTCTCCCAAGACAATGAAGAAATTTCTCATTGAAAGAAGTGAAATCTTTAAAGTGGTGCAAAGTAAACACATGGTCCAACTGTCCATGGTTGTGCTCCAACTCTTTGTAATCCTGTAGAGAGAAGCCTGCCAGTCTCCTCTGTTCATGGGATTTTCCAGGCAAGAATATTGTCCATGTCTTTGTAGAGTGTACCCTGGCATTTAGTATTGGGAATCATTCTTTTTCCTTCCTCTTGAAATGGTCATAAAATGATACATTTTAATAGCAAATATGGTATACTTAACATACCCCTTCACTTTCATTAATTTTTTCCCTCATAAAGGTCACAGCTGTTCACAAAGGCATGGAATTATATAAGAGAGGCCATGGTGAACAAATTCAAAGATGAATGATTTGTTGTCTAACTAAAGTAAGGATTGTATGGGTGAGTTGGCCCCCACTGGGTGAGGGCAATCACTTCACCAGTTATGAAAAATCGATTCAGAAGCTGCTTTGTTCAATACAAAAATGTGCACACACATGTACAGTTATAAACATATGTGAAATAACCATCGGTCTTTTATAAGACAGCATAATTCCTGTTCTAATTACAGTGAAGGAAAATATCATTATGGAAACAAGATTATTGCAATAATTGTTCCAGTTTACAGAGGGAGATAGGTGGATAATTCTGGGAAGGAAATGTTTGGGGGAAAAAAGTTGTTTTGGGATTGGATTCTATATAACAGGCACAACTAGAAATAAAATTAATGTGACAAATTAAAACATGGTATTTTTTGGTCAGTAAAGAAATAAAAGTTAATTAGAATCCCTGGCAAAAGCAAAAGCTTTTTGATTACGTCATGGTTCAAATGTGAAGCACACTAAAACACGCCTTTAGTATAGAAATGGATAGAAAGTAGGAAAAATAGTGATTTGACCGTGATGATATGTAATGGTCTCCTTCATGCAGCACAGGAGCTGTAGAGTAATGGCTCCAAGGCTCGGGAAACCCATGACGGGTTACGCAAGACAGCCCAGTGACTGCACAACGTTTGTTAGAAGATTTTTTTCTTATTTTAAAATATTTTTTTTCTATATTTTTGATGCACATATAGTACAGTACCACACAGAAATCCATATAAAATATGTAAAAAACATTTATTGGAGTTGCTGCTCTACATTTATTTCCTTATAGGATCACATAATGAAAACGGTTTGGAGACTAGCAATGTAACAAAATGACATCATTGTATATTATTTGGCTTTCTGGTAAAGGTATTGATATAATCACCATATAGCATGGCTTATAGCTTATTAAGTTTTAGGATTGAGTTATTATAATGAAATTGTGGTTACCTCTAGAGACCGAGACTGAGATGAGTGCTGGGCGCCATGGGACCAGGTAAGACCTGCTTTTCTTCATTATAAGCTCTTAGCACTAAATTAGTTCCATCATGGTTGCATATTATGTAGAAATTTCAAAGAAAACTGTTGTTTACTTCCTTAAATTGAGTTTAAAGTTGGCTTTTGTGCTGTAATGGTGACTCATGTGGTATATTAGCTATATATAATTAATGTGATATGTGCATCAAGAAATTAGGCAATTATTCTGACTTAGTGACTGAATAACAAATTTCCCAACTATTCCATTCATTACAATAATTCCAAATATTTGTTGCTGCTGCTACTGCTAAGTTGCTTCAGTTGTGTCCGACTCTGTGCAACCCCATAGATGGCAGCCCACCACCCTCTCCCGTCCCTGGGATTCTCCAGGCAAGAACACTGGTTAGAAATATACAATTCCAAGTCCCCTCTTGTAAAGATATTTATTTAGGCAATGTGGGGCCTAAATAAGTTTGGTAGATAATCTTCTGATTTGAAAAACTTGGAAAACATTTCTCCTAAATACACTTAATGAATTTTTAATGGAAACCTGAAATTGTTATTTTGACAAATTTTCTGTGGGACACATGATGCCAAATCTAGATTTATTTGTCAGTTAAATTTAAAGTTAACATGATACTTTTAATTATACATGTCATATTCAAAGTATGTAATGAATAAGTAGTAGATATGCTTTATTGTTTCATTTTTTGTTTTATTTACATTTTATTCCGAACTCAGTCAATGTAATGCTTCTCTCCACCTACATACCAATTTTTTGATGCTTCTCTTCAAATATAGTTAGCATCCAAGGAACAAACAACTTATTCTTACTGTTGATTCTCTCATTCTTATTATTAGATCCTGTTTCACTTCTTTCACCTTCACCCTTCAGAGTTCTACTCACTTGTACCTTCTGATGGGATATGCTGACTCTATTCATAAGCCAACAGTCAGTATTTCAACAAGAAAGATATTAAGTGTCAATCTCTCTTCATAGGGCAGTGCTTCTTAACCCTGGTTGCACATTATAATCATCTAAGGGACATATAGGGTTTTAACACACTTCAGGCCTGGTGAAGGACAGTTTCTTTGAGTAGGATATGGACATCAGCATGTTTAACATAAGACTGATATTTACAGATGAGGAAACTCAGGTTCAGATAGACCGAGTGGTTTCCCCAAGATTATATTGAAATTAAATGATGCTATGACTAATTTACCTCTTTAGTTCAGATGGTAAAGCATCTGCCTGCAATGCAGGAGACCTGGATTCAATCCCTGGGTCGGGAGGATCTCCTGGAGAAGAAAATGGCAACCCACTCCAGTATTCTTGCCTGGAAAATCCCATGGATGGAGGAACCTTGTAGGCTACAGTCCATGGGGTCGCAAAGAGTCGGACACGACTGAGCGACTTCACTACTATCACTACCCTAACCTATATTCTTCCATCTATGTCTTTAATACCTGAAAAAAGATCATCTATTATTTATTCCATCTATGATTCTAGTAAAATTTTCCCTTTAACTTATCATTACACACACACACACGACACACACATGTGAAAGAGATACCAATGTGCACAAGCCTCCTCTATTCTAGAATAAAAGTATTTTGTAACTGTCACTTGAATTTATTTATGTTGCTCCACTATCCCATCTCTTTTTCCCACATCTGTTAGAAAAATCTCTGGAAGGAATATTTTATGCCTGATCACTCATTTCCATTATCATTGCATGGTATTTACCTTCTGAAAGGTTACCAGCAGTAAACCTTCTGTTAAGAAAAGATAATTTGAGTGCCTGGTATTTTATTGGCACTGGAGATAAACACTGAATTAATATTTCTAGCTCCTGCAAGAAGTTTGTGGTAAGAAAAAGAGAGAGAGATCAATGATATATGATAATATATGATAATAGATGTTTTAGGAGTAAATGAAACTTCCATTCAAGAAAATTTATCCAGGGAATGTGATGCCTGAGTTATCTTGCTTTGCAACTAGTTGTTGAAGAATGGTGAAGAGGGTCAAAAAGGGTGTAAAGCAGAGAGGTGTATAAACTGAATATATTCAGTCAAGTCCCATGCAAAAGAATAAGGGCATAACAGACTTAGTGAGCTACAAGTGTTGCTATAGTCCCAGAATTAGTGATATATACCTGAGATTCTACATCTTTAGGGATAGTGAAGATCATGATCGCTTTTATTATATAAGAATTTGAAATCTTAGCAATGTGAAATTGGCCCCAGGTCTTTATTTCTTTATCGATTAAATTTACAGGTTTCTTTATGGGTTACTATTATGTACCAGGCCTGGCACTTAGTACATGCTTACGCAATGTTGTTCATAAATAGTTTATGTCATTATATAGTAGCAAGGGAAGCAGTATGTGAAGATATGAAAGAAATGTAGGAAAGAAACAGTGAGGCCAATTAGTAATCTACTGCCTTGGTAAACAAAAAGTGGTTAAAAATTTTCAAGTAATAATGGAGATTAATGGGGGTTAAAAGAAGGCATTTGAACCTACTTTGGATGGGGTTATATATATTTAAGAAAAATAAGAATTTTTATAAATTCTTTATTATAATTATAATTAAGAAAAATTAAAATAATGAATATTTGAATAGTGGACCACTTATTATAATGTACTTGGATCTTTAAACAGAAACAAGCATTTATAATTCCCTTAATTTAATCATAATTTGCATAATTAAAACTTGACAGTGTAATAATTAATCATTCCATAATGCTTCTCCTCAATATTGTGAAACATTTTATGCTTTTAGAACACTTTTGTGCTTTTAGAACATAGGAACATTAATATCGTATTCTGCTTCTTACCTGGATCAATTGCATGTCCATCATGAAGTACTGATGCATGGAAGAAAGTAAATTTACAATTATTATTCAATGCTAAATTTATATTCATATAAATATATAGATAGATAGATGTTATTACCAGCGATCATTATAATTCCTTATAGGATTACTACTTTGTCATTCACAAAATCACTATACTAGGGTCATTTATTCAACATAAAATCTAACAACTGATTAAAATGATTGTCTTATTTACTCCTAATATTATGTATTAAGCAAATACTTATGCTGAACATTTCCTCATAGTGTCATAGCATTTTGCTTGTTGATATTAAAGCTTTACTCAGGTGTATCCAAGACACTGGTCACTAATACGCTGTCTCCAGGACAGCTAGAAAGAATGAGTACTGTTGCCTTTCTACTGACTCCTTAACAAAAGCAATAGAAAAATAGGAAAACAAACAGAGAGCAATAGAAAAATCACAGTTAGGCCACACCTCCTCTAACTGTAGGTCATTGAAGACATTGATAGGTGCTGTTTCGATGGAATGTTAGAGAAGAAACCTTTAGGATGAAGGAATAGATATTTGGCAGCAAGAAATTGTACATAGCCAAAATAAATAACTCTTTCAATGGTCTTATTATCAATAAGAGAAATGAAGTGGTCACTCAAGGGAAAATGGAGTCAAGGGAAGCATTTTGAAAGTAGAATATTGTAAGTCATGTCAGGCAATGTGAATGATCTAAGAGGAAGAGATGGAGGGAGGTGTAAAGTAAGAAAGTAAAAGAGGGAAAATTTTTTCTCATGAGAACATTGGAGTCATAGGTACTGAAAACATATGTGGAAAGATTGGCCTTAAAGAGGAGCAGGGAGATTTGTGGACTGGAAAGAAGTCAGGTCGTGTAGTACTGATGCAGGCAGGTTTGTGGGGTTGGTTCTGGAAGTCTGAGAGAGTTTGCAAATATAATAGTGTCTTTTTTTGTTTATGAAATGTGATGAAATTTCACAGTTCATTGTGAAAAGAGATGCAAGTATTAGAGATTTGAGAAAGCAGGAAAGCTCTGAAACTGTCATCACTGGAAACGGTAAAGTGAATTTATTAGGAATACATAGACAATTATGACTGTATTGAGCTACCATTTAAAATCATGATCATAAATCTGGAGTCCAGAATGCATAGTTTTATTGTTTTCAATAGGAGCATAGTGCTGTTTAGGTAGTTATAGAGCAGACAATAATTGGATTTAATCAGAAGTGAAGTTTGTTTTTTTTTCCCCTAAGTAAGTTTGAAGGAGGCAAATGTTAAGTGTTTACAAAAAGAGCAATAATTCTGGACAATGGATCCAAGTCACATATGAAGAAAAATAATGTTTGAGAATAGTAATAAATAAAGAAAAAGTACTAGGGCCATCAGCATGGAGGATTTTAGATAAATAGGGAAATACCTAAATATTTTTGATTAAGCTGTGTAAAGACCAGAGCGGGATAGTTGTCATCTAGATTTCCTAATGTGTTACAATTATTAATTATGACAAAGTTCTGAAGGTACCATTAGAGTGGTTATCTGGAATAAGGACAAAGAGTAGGGGTAGAGGAGTTAAAAGAACTGATCAGGCATGACATTGGTGGTGGATCATTTTTGTGGAAGTTCAATATGCCATGAAATATACTTGGAACAGTGCTGGAAAAAAACCCGATAAAGTCATTGATGAATTTGAGGATAACAGTAACAATTAATTCCTGTTAAAATATGGTGAAAGTGAAGTCGCTCAGTCGTGTCTGACTCTTTGCAACCCCATGGACTGCAGCCTACCAGGCTTCTCCATCCATGGGATTTTCCAGGCAAGAGTACTGGAGTGGATTGCCATTTCCTTCTCAAGGAGATCTTCCCAACCCAGGGATCAAACCCAGGTCTCCTGCATTGCAGGTAGATGCTTTACTGCCTGAGCCATTAGGGAATCCCTTAAATATGGTGATATATACCTAAAAGGGCAGCAATTTGTGAGAGAAAAGAGACATACACCAAAAAAGAACAGGCTCTGAAATATTATTACAATGTGTTTGCCAAAATAACATCCACAATAGTGTTCTTAAAGGTAAATGTATATATATTCAATTCATTCAAGAAGGTGAGAGGAGTATATATTCAGTTCATTCAAGGAGGTGAGAGGAGTACCATGGTGAAAGAGACTGACACATGCATTTTAATACAGTGTCAAAAATGCTATGATGATGTATGTATACATAGGTTTCTATGTTGTTCACCTGCTGTCATGTCTGATTCTTAAGTTTCTATAGATGCATCTAACTTTTACTATGTAATGTGATGAAGAGGGTGGCAGTGAGGGTATCTGAGTCTAGTTCCAAAGTATCAGAAAGGCAAAAAAGGGAAAGCTGGTTCAGTTGGAGAGAAAGCTTGTGAAAAGACTTTTAGTTTGTAGCATCATACTTAATAGGGCTTCCCTGGTGGCTCAGAGGTTAAAGCGTCTGCCTCCAATGCGGGAGACCCAGGTTCGATCCCTGGGTCGGGAAGATCCCCTGGAGAAGGAAATGGCAACCCACTCCAGTATTCTTGCCTGGAGAATCCCATGGACGTAGGAGCCTGGTGGGCTACAGTCCACGGGGTTGCAAAGGGTCGGACATGACTGAGCGACTTCGCCTTGCCTCACCACCATACTTAATGTCAAGTGCAACCTCCTCTCCACTGTTCTTCGTCTATAAAATGATGCATATTCTTCATGTGAATCCCAGTGGTAATTCTACAGCTTTTCCTCTGACTGGTGTAGCTCATAAAGACCTCACTATTCTCTGAATACCTATGAAGCTTATTATATGCACGTTATACGTGTGCTCAGTAGCTCAGCTGTGTCTGACTCTGTGCATACCCATGGACTGTAGCCCACCAGGGTCTCTGTCCATGAAATTTTCCAGATGAGATACTGGACTGGTTGCCATTTCCTACTCTAGGGGGCCTTCCCAGCCCAGTGACTGAACCTGAGTCTTGTTTCTCCTGCACTGGCAGGCCGATTCTTTACTAATGCCTCAATTATATGCATGTTGGCAGGAATTAATAAACTGCTATACATTATCCCCTAAAATATTTTACTCATATTTTTCCCCATATGGAACAGGTTCTTGGTGAATGAAGACCATGTTTTATACTTCTTTAAATTCTTCCAAGTAATCTGCAGTTAAGCATTCCATAAATGACCATTGAATAAATCCCATTTATTACACTAATTTAAGTGGAAATTGCTTTGGTTAACTGCAAAGTATCTTAATTTATCCAAGTCATTGAGCCAAATATAATTTTACATAAAAATTGGTTCTGTAATTCAGCAAAACCTTATTCTTTAGTTTTAATGTTTTACCTCCAATTTGAAATAAATATATGCTAAATGAATATTGTAATGGAAGAACCACTATAAAACAGTTTGTCCTGTGGCATATATTTGTTTGAATATGTGAGTAGTATAAGATATCCTTAGCTATACCTCCCCAAATTATCTGTGTAACATAATTTAACTTTTTTTGAAGGGAAGACTATAGAAAAGAAACAAAGAAAGAGAAATAGAAATTTGAAAGCCACCTCACCAACATACACAGTCAATTTATTCTTCCATAGATATATCAGCATTAGAATATTATTTTCCTTACCACTATATCAAGAATGTCAGTAACTTGAAATTGAGTGTTAGCTTGTTTTTCCTTCAATGTCTATTTCCATAAACTCTTTCATTACTCTGTATGAGATACCATTCACTGTAATTTATTTTCAAGTACTTTTTATTGTGTGGATGCTATTAAAAATGAAAATGTAGCTATTATAATATCTATGATATGGTGTTTCTCTTTGCCTTTACCTGATGATTTCCAGGCAGCAGATCTGCCTTTGTGTTTGGTTTGGGATCATTATTCAATAACTTTCCATGCCTATAAAATACATTAAAGAAATAATGGGAATATTTGTTTTCATAGGATAGATCAGGAAATGGCAACCTACTCCAGTACTCTTGCCTGGAAAGTCCCATGGACGGAGGAGCCTGGTAGGCTGCAGTCCATGGGGTCACTGGGAGTCGGACATGACTGAGCGGCTTCACTTTCACTTTTCACTTTCATGCATTGGAGAAGGAAACGGCAACCCACTCCAGTGTTCTTGCCTGGAGAATCCCAGGGACGGGGGAGCCTGGGGGTCTGCCGTCTATGGGGTCGCACAGAGTCGGACATGACTGAAGCGACTTAGCAGCAGCAGCATATATATTTTTAGTGCTTATATGCATAACTAATAAGTAATTCATCAGTTCAGTTCAGTCTCTTAGTCATGTCTGATTCTTTCAACCACATGGAATGTAGCACACCAGGCTTCCCTGTCCATCACCAAATCCCCGAGCTTGCGCAAACTCATGTTCATTGAGTTGGTGATGCTATCTGACCATCTCATCTTCTGTTGTCCCCTTCTCCTCCCACCTTCAAACTTTCCCAGCATCAGGGTCTTTTCCACTGAGTCAGTTCTTCACATTAGGTGGCCAAAGTATTAAAACTTCAGCTTCACCTTCAGTTCTTCCAATGAATGATCAGGACTGATCTCCTTTAGGATGGACTGATTGGATCTCCTTTCAGTCCAAGGGACTCTCAAGAGTCTTCTCCAACACCGCAGTTCAAAAGCATCATTTTTTCAGTGCTGAGATTTCCTTATAGTCCAACTCTCACATCCATACATGACTACTGGAAAAACCATATCTTTGATTATACAGACTTTTGTGGACAAAGTAATGTCTCTACTTTTTAATATATTGTCTAATTTTGTCATTGCTTTCCTTCCAAGGAGCAAGCATCTTTTAATTCCATAGCTGCAGTCACCATCTGCAATGATTTTGGAGCCCACGAAAATAAAGTCTCTCACTGTTCCCATTGTTTCCCCATTTGTTTGCCACGAAGTGATAGGACCAAATGCCATGATCTTCTTGTATTTTTTAAATGTTGCATTTTAAGCAGGCTTTTTCACACTCCTCTTTCACTTTCATCAAGAGGCTCTTTAGTTCCTCTTCTCTTTCTGCCATAAAGGTGATGTCATCTGCGTATCTGAGGTTATTGCTATTTCTTGATTCCAGTTTGTACTTCATCCAGTCCAGCATTTTGCATGATTTACTCTGCATATAAGTTAAATAAGCAAGCGGACAATATACAACCAATATATCCTTTCCCAATTTGGAACCAGTCCACTGTTCCATGTCCAGTTCTAACTGTTGCTTCTTGACGTGCATACAGGTTTCTCAGGAGGCAGGTAAGGTGGTCTAGTATTCTCATCTTTTTCAGAATTTTTCACAGTTTGTTGTGATACACACAGTCAAAGGCTTTCGGGTAGTCAATGAAGCAGAAGTAGATGTTTTTCTGGAATTCTCTTGGTTTTTCTATGATCCAAAGATGTTGGCAGTTTAATCTCTGGTTCCTCTGCCTTTTCTAAATCCAACTTGAACATTTGGAAGTTTGTGGTTCACATACTGTTGAAGCCTCACTTGGAGAATTTTGTATGTTATTTTGCTAGTGTGTGAGATGAGTGCAATTGTGTGGTAGTCTGAACATTCTCTGGCATCACCTTTCTTTGGGATTGAAATGAAAACTGACCTTTTCCAGTCCTGTGGCCACTGCTGTTTTCCAAATTTGCCAGTATATTGAGAACAGCACTTTAACAACATCATTAGTTTACATTTATAAATTAGTAGTCAAGCACTATGGAGAAGGCAATGGCACCCCACTCCAGTACTCTTGCCTGGAAAATCCCATGGACGCAGGAGCCTGGTAGGCTGCAGTCCATGGGGTCACGAAGACTCGAGCACGACTGAGTGACTTCACTTTTGCTTTTCACTTTCATGCATTGGAGAAGGAAATGGCAACCCACTCCAGTGTTCTTGCCTGGAGAATCCCAGGGATGGGGGAGCCTAGTGGGCTGCCATCTGTGGGGTCGCACAGAGTCAGACATGACTGAAGTGACTTAGCAGCAGTAGCAGTAGCAGTCAAGCACTATATAATGTTATATTTAAATAAGACTTTAATTGGCCCTTGATAATGTCTCATGTGTAATAAATAATAATCATTTATGTTTTATAATATTTATAATGATTTATAAATATTATAAACACATTTATAATCATTTATGTAAAGATTAATGAAAGTTTAATTATTAATAATAGTTTCAGATAGCATCTCTTATTCCAGAGAGAGATGAATGGATCTTGATACTTTTCTAAGACAAACATTTATTTATAACATCTTACATTCTTGAAAAAAGTATATATTTTTTAATTTCTGTGGCATTTATGGCTCCTAAGCATTAAACAACCAAGTTCAGTTGAAAATAGTTATAATATTATGCAATTGGCAATTTAGAATGCCTGTAGTAGATCTTAGTATTTATCTGTAAATCTGATTTTTTTTTCTGCTTGTCCTTATGCCTGCAATATTATTAGGTAGTCAGGAATACCATTAACTGAATATAGAGCTGCTTTAAAAATATTTTGATAAAATATTTATAGGTGAAATTACCATTAAAATGCACATCACTATTTTATGCTCTAGACTTGAAGCTTAATGAAGCATAAAGAATGCAAATCTTAAAGCCTAAAATTTATTTTTTAAGGCACCAAGTTGACTTTTACCTTGGTACTTGCCCATATTCCTTGGTAGTGAAATCAGGTTGGGTCTGTTGATGTTTGTAACAGTAGGGAAAGAATTTCAAACAGGCAGAAATACTATAGATAAGAGAACAAGAAAAAAGAAAAAAAAACAAACTGAGTGCCTATTTTGTAATCAAAGTTGTCAGATTATCAAAATCAATTATCTGCTTTGATATTAATTAAACAGCATTGAGCTTCTCAGTTACCACTGTGCATGCATGCATGTACATGCAGACACACACACAGTGTAATGTAAACAAAATGACTATAAGTATTCCTTTTGTATATGAAACTGAAAATAATCTCCTTAAACCATTCTTTTAAAATTTCCATTAGAAAGTATAACTTCCTTAGATGCTAATGATATTTCATATTCCTTTGCCATTTCTGCAGTGATGGGAAAAAAAAAAACTGTGAATATGTAGCTGATACTGTAATACTTGGAGAGATGTTTCTAGTTTAAAAGATACTATGTTGTAGCAATATACTTGGTCATTCTCCTCTTGTTGACAGCACATCTTCACTTCCTTTCATATGATAGAGTATTTCAGATCAGAAATCTATTATATAGAGGGAAATGGATGGAGAACACTTTTAAGCCCACTTATTACACTTTGTAAGTTTACTGTTTTTTCAGACAAATGGCTTTTAGTTTGAATAGTTTGATTGATGCCTTAAGGAAAAGAGTATTATTTTTGGAACCAGAAGATCTTTGTTAGCATCTTATCAGTCCAGTTCAGTCACTCAGTCATGTCTGACTCTGCGACCCCATAAACTGCAGCACTCCAGGCCTCCCTGTCCATCACCAACTCCTGGAGCCTACCCAAACTCATGTTCATTGAGTTGGTGATGCCATCCAACCATCACATCCTCTGTCATCCCCTTCTCCTCTCACCTTCAATCTTTCCCAGCATCAGGGTCTTTTCAAATGAGTCAGCTCTTCTCATCAGGTGGCCTAAGTATTAGAGTTTCAGCTTCAACATCAGTCCTTCCAGTGAACATCCAAGACTGATCTCCTTTAGGATGGACTGGTTGGATCTCCTTGCTGTCCAAGGGATTCTCAAGAGTCTTCTCCAACACCACAATTCAAAAGCATCAATTCTTCGGTGCTCAGCTTTCTTTATAGTCCAACTCTCACATCCATACATGACTACTGGAAAAACTATAGCCTTAACTAGATGGACCTTTGTTGACAAAGTAATGTCTCTGCTTTTGAATATGCTTTCTAGGTTGATCATAACTTTCCTTCCAAGGAGTAAGCATCTTTTAATTTCATTGCTGTGATCACCATCTACACTGATTTTGGAGCCCCAAAAAATAAAGTCTGACACTGTTTCCACTGTTTCCCCATCTATTTGCCATGAAGTGATGGGACTAGATGCCATGATCTTAGTTTTCTGAATGTTGAGCTTTAAGCCAACTTTTTCATTCTCCTCTTTCACTTTCATCAAGAGGCTCTTTAGTTCTTCTTCACTTTCTGCATAAAGGTGGTGTCATTTGCATACCTGAGGTTATTGTTATTTCTCCCGGCAATCTTGATTCCAGTTTGTGCTTCCTCCAGCCCAGCGTTTCTCATGATGTACTCTGCATGTACGTTAAATAATACAGCCTTGACATACTCCTTTTCCTGTTTGGAACCAGTCTGTTGTTCCATGTCCAGTTCTAAATGTGGTTTCCTGACCTGTTTCTCAAGAGGCAGGTCAGGTGGTCTGGTATTCCCATCTCTTTCAGCATTTTCCACAGTTTATTGTGATCCACACAAAGTCTTTGGCATAGTCAATAAAGCAGAAATAGATGTTTTTCTGGAACTTTCTTGCTTTTTCGATGCTCCAGCGGATTTGGCAATTTGATCTCTGGTTCCTCTGCCTTTTCTAAAACCAGCTTGAACATCTGGAAGTTCACAGTTCACGTGTTGATGAAGCCTGGCTTGGAGAATTTTGATCATTACTTGACTAGCATGTGAGATGAGTGCAATTGTGTGGTAGTTTGAGAATTCCTTGGCATTCTAAATCTAAAACAGTGATGCTGTTGTATATCTTTCACCTTTTGTGTGATTATCAGCAGGGATAATGTATGAAATGCATAAAAGTAATAGATGCTCACTACATTTTCCCCAAACTCTTCCCTTCACTTCCACCATGACCTCTTTAAGACATTCTTGATAGTCTTTTTGAGCAATCAGCAAATTTAAATAGAAAGAGCAATCCAAATCTTACTCTTTGATGATGCACCGTGCCATAGCATAGAGACACAACGGAAAAAGAAATCCTGTTAGAGTTAACACTGCAGGTATGCAGATATCCGGGCTCCAATAACATAAAATCTTTATTAAGACAGAAGTAGTAATCTGAGAAATATAATAAATATTAATAGCAGTGTGGTACACAAAAATGAAGAACAATATACACTGAGTAAAGTGCTTTGCACATTTCACTGTTGCTTTTTATGATATTAAAATAATATGCTGATACTGACTTGAAAATGAAAAACACAAACACAGCAAGGCATAATAAACGAACACCCCTTTCCACCACCAACCAGTAAACAAATATCTTTCTTTAAAACGGTTATCTTTGTTTATAGTAGTGCCACTGACTGAAATCCTGTTCTTTGTCATGGTACACTCCTGGTGAATACCTGTTCACTTAATGGGATTATCCTCCATTACTGCCTTTGCAAGCCTGATTTCTGGGTAAACATTTCCCACGCCTCTTTGTTCATATATCCACTGTAATAAATAGAATAAATTACTACATTTATTTCCTTTATCATGACTCTTCTACTGGGAAATAAATTCCTGTTACATAAGAACTATTACTTGCTATATATTGATATGGATTGTACAGAATTCCTGGCCCAGAAAAGATATTAATTAATTTTGGCTAAATGACTCAGTGGATCAGGAAGTTATTTACAGAGTAAAGTATTATATACCTAACAACCTTAAAAATATATTGTTTCCTTTTCTTGTTCCCTATCAGAAAAGCACAAAAAGATATTTTTCTCAGATAAATTCTCATCAAATGTTGCCGTTAAAGAAGTGAGTAATATAAAGTTTGATGTCAAACAAAGCTCATAATATTCCCAGCAGATGGCAGCATAGGATAGGATTAGTTTTGTGAACATAGGCAGTAAGTGTGTCATTTCTTAGGCAACAAAGTCAGGGGAAACAAATGAAAAACAAAGAAAACTGAACTTTGAAAACAAGTATCCATCAACAGAGACAGCACTACTTATGTAAGTCAGGAAGAGTAATCCTGTTTACTTTGTTGAATTTTGGTAGTTGCTGAAGTGACTTAGCAGCAGCAGCAGCAGCAGTTTTCTTAAATAAGTAATATACTGTATTTCCAAGTAGTAAACAGACCAAAAATATGCTAAGTTGGTTATTATCTAGCTCTACTTTTAGCTCATTAAGATATATATTCCTACCAACCACATTGAGTTTTAGGAAGCTCCAGGAGTTGGTGATGGACAGGGAAGCCTGGCATGCTGCAGTCCCACAGGGTCACAAAGAATCAGACATGACTGAGCGACTGAACAGAACTGAACAAAACACATTTGAAAAGAATGTTCCAAGCCTAAACCTGTTAAGTTAGCTAGCTTGCTTGCTTTTTCTTTTTTTATCCAACCCTCCCAGCCTCTCTCTCTCTAAAATATTTATTGACTGCTAATTATGTTTCATGTACCGTGCATCAGAACGGCCACACAAAGGAAATAGAAAACATTAAACCTGAAAAGGATAGACCTATCATTTATTTAGCATCCAATCCACTGTGTGCCATGACTGATGGCCTTTAGCTACATTATTTCGGTTTCTTTTAAAGCCAGTACCAAAAGAAAAGTGTCTGCTACTTCCAGCTTACACAAAGAAAAATTGAGTTCCACATAACTAAGTGGCAGACAGTTCAGTCACTCAGTTGTGTCCGACACTTTGCAACCCCATGAACTGCAGCACACCAGGCTTCCTGGTCCATCACCAACTCCCAGGGCATACTCAAACTCATGTCCATTGAGTCAGTGATACCATCCAACCAGCTCATCCTGTCGTCCCCTTCACCTCTCACCTTCAATCTTTCCCATAATCAGAGTCTTTTCCAGTGAGTCAGCTCTTCACATCAGGAGGCCAAAGTATTGGTGTTTCAACTTCAGCATCAGTCCTTCCAGTGAATGTTCAGGACTGATTTCCTTGAGGATGGACTGGTTGGATCTCCTTGCTGTCCAAGGGACCCTCAAGAGTCTTCTCCAACACCACTATTCAAAACCATCAATTCTTCAGTGCTCAGCTTTCTTTATAGCCTAACTCTCACATCCATACATGATTACTGGAAAAAACATAGCCTTGACTAGATGGACCTTTGTTGGCAAAGTAATGCTTCTTCTTTTTAATATGCTATCTAGGTTGGTCATAACTTTTCTTCCAAGGTGCAAGCGTCTTTATTTCATGGCTGCAATCACCATCTGCAGTGATTTTGGAGCCCCCCTCCCCAAAACAAAGTCTGTCACTCTTTCCATTCTTTCCCCATCAATTTGCCATGAAGTGATGGGACCAGATGCCACAATCTGTTTTCTGAATGAGTTTTAAGCCAATTTTTTCAATTTCCTCTTTCACTTACATCAAGACTCTCTTTAGTTCTTCTTCGCTTTCTGCCATAAGTGTGGTGTCACCTGATTATCTTAGGTTATTGATATTTCTCCCAGCAATGTTGATTCCAGCTTGTGCTTCATCCAAGCCAGCATTTCTCATGTACTCTGCATATAGGTTCTTTGTACTTTGCATATAAGTTAAATAGCAGGGTGACAATATACAATCGGTGTCCCTGGTGGTTCAGATGGTAAAGAATCTGCCTGCAGTGCAGGACACCTGGGTTTGATCCCTGGGTTGGAAAGAACCCCTAGAGAAGGGAATGGCTATCTAATCCAGTATTCTGGCCTGGAAAATTCCATGGACTGTATAGTCCATGGGGTCGCAAAGAGTCGGACACGACTGAATGACTTTCACTTACACTCCCCAATTTGGAACCAGTCTGTTGTACCATGTCCAATTCTAACTGTTGCTTCCTGACCTGCATACAGATTTCTCAGGAAGCTGGTCAGGTATTCTGGTATTCCCATCTCTTGAAGAATTTTCCAGTTCGTTGTGATCCACAGAGTCAAAGGCTTTGTCATAGTCAATAAAGCAGAAGTAGATGTTTTTCTGGAACCTTCTTGCTTTTTCGATGATCTAACGGATGATAACAATTTGATCTCTGGTTCCTCTGCCTTTTCTAAATCCAGTTTGAACATCTGGAAGTTCACAGTTCATGTACTGTTGAAGCCTGGCTTGGAGAATTTTGAGCATTACATTGCTAGCGTTTGAGATGAGTGTAATTGTGCAGTAGTCTGAACATTCTTTGGCATTACTTCTCTTTGGGATTTGAATTAAAACTGCCCTTTTTCAGTCCTGTGGCCACCGCTGAGTTTTCCAAATTTGCTGGCATATTGAGTGCAACACTTTCACGGCATCATCTTTTAGAATTTGAAATAGCTCAACTGGAATTCCATTACCTCCTCTAGCTTTGTTCATAGTGATGCTTCCTAAGGCCCACTTGACTTCACATTCCAGGATGTCTGGCTCTAGGAGAGTGATCACACCACCGTGACTATCTGGGTTGTGAAGATTTTTTTTGTACAGTTCTTCTGTGTATTCTTGCCACCTCTTCATAATCTTCTGCTTCAGAAGGTCCACACCATTTCTGTCCTTTATTGTGCCTATTTTTGCATGAAATGTTCCCTTGGTATCTCTAATTTTCTTGAAGAGATCTCTAGTCTTTCCTATTCTATTGTTTTTCTCTATTTCTTTGCACTGATCACTGAGGAAGACTTTCTCACCTCTCCTTGCTATTTTTTGGAACTCTGCATTCAAATGGATATATCTTTCCTTTTCTCCTTTGCCTTTCACTTCTCTTCTTTTCACAGTCATTTTTAAAGCCTCCTCAGACAACAATTATTCCTTTTTGCATTTGTTTTTCTTGGGGGTCATCTTGATCACTGCCTCCTGTACAATGTCACAAACCTCTGTCCATAGTTCTTCAGGCACTCTATCAGGTCTAATCCCTTGAATCTGTCACTTCCACTGTACAATTGTAAGGGAGTTGATTTAGGTCATACCTGAATGGTCTAATGGTTTTCCCTACTTTCTTCAATTTAAATCTGAATTTTCCAATAAGGAGTTCATGATCTGAGCCACAGTCAGCTCTTGGTCTTGCTTTTTTTCTGGCTGTCTAGAGCTTAACTGCAAAGAATATAATCAATCGGATTTCAGTATTGACCATCTGGTGATGTCCATGTGTAGAGTCTTCTCTTATGTTGTTGGAAGAGAATGTTTGCTATGACCAGTGTGTTCTCTTGGCAAAATTCTGTTAGCCTTTGCCCTGCTTCATTCTGTATTCCAAGGCCAAGTATGCCTGTTAAGCCAGGTATTTCTTGACTTCCAACTTTTGCATTCCAGTCTGCTATAATGAAAAGGATATTTTTTGGGGGTGTTAGTTCTAGAAGGTCTTTTAGGTCTTCGTAGAACCATTCAACTTCAGCTTCTTCAGCATTATTGGTCAGGGCATAGACTTGGGGTACTGTGATATTGAATGGTTTGCCTTGGAAACAAGCAGAGATCATTTTGTCACTTTTAAGACTGCATCCAAGTGCTGCATTTTGGACTCTTTTGTTGACCATGATGGCTATTCCATTTCTTCTAAGGGATTCTTGCCCACAGTAGTGGATATGATGGTCATCTGAGTTAAATTCACCCATTCCAGTCCATTTTAGTTTGTTGATTCCTAAAATGTCGACGTTTACTGTTGCCATCTGCTGTTTGACCACTTCCAATTTGCCTTGACTCATGGACCTGACATTCCGGGTTCCTATGCAATACTGCTCTTTACAGCATCCGACTTTACTTCCAGCACCAGTGATATCTGCAACTGAGCATTGTTTTGCTTTGACTCCATCTCTTCATTCTTTCTGGAGTTATTTCTCCACTGATTTCCAGTAGCATATTGGGCACCTACTGACCTGGGGAGGTCATCTTTCACTGTCCTATCTTTTTGCCTTTTCATACTGTTCATGGGATCTTCAAGGCAAGAATACTGAAGTGGTTTGCCATTCCCTTCTCCCGTGGACCATGTTTTGTCCAAATTCTCCACCATGACCCATGCGTCTTTGGTGGCCCTACACAGAATAGATCATAGTTTCACTAAGTTAGACAAGGCTGTTGTCCATGTGATTAGATTGGTTAGTTTTCTGTGATTGTGGTTTTCATTCTGTCTGCCCTCTGAGGAGAAGGATAAGAGGCTTATGGAAGCTTTCTGATGGAAGAGATTGACAGAGGGGGAAACTGGGTCTTGTTCCGATGGGCGGGGCCATGCTCAGTAAATCTATGTTTAGGCTGCTAACCAAAAAAAAAAAAAAATCAAGAGCATGTACCTTTGTCCATAGTCTCTTAAGGTTCAAGGGCAAGAACTGCCTAAACCTGGTATATAAGACACCCTATTCCACTTTTTTTCTTAAGAGAACTCTTTCCTTTGGTTTCTTGCAGTCTTTCAGTGAGTCTGACCTTTGTCTCCTACATCTTCTCTGTAAGGAGCTCCTTTGTCTCCATCTTGAACTGGTGTGCTTATCTAGATTTGTATATTGCTAAAGGCCCTGTTCTTTCTAGTTGGCAATACTACCTTCTAAGAAAATGAGAACATTGTGGGAGATTTGGGAAAAAATTCAATTCCTGCGTCACATAAAAGTAATTACAGTTTTTTTCCCCAGAAAAGTCATTAGTATAAATTCAATTAAAGGTATTTGAAAATTGCTTAGAGGTTAGATGAAAGGATCATCTTCACTTTCTCTATTTGATTTGTCTGACTAACAAGTGTAGATTTTCCAGCTTCTTTATCCTGTCTTTTTTCCTTCCTTCTCTCATGCATACAGATCAAATATGAAGTTTTTATTAAAAAATAAAGTGGCATTTAAAAAATATTTTGAAGTAAGATGGGCTACGTTATTACTTTTCAAGGACTATGTAAAGTGATAAAGTCTTTCTATAAGGGTTGAGTATAATATCAATGGGTTATATTTATATAGTATGTTCATTACAAGATCTTTCATGTCTCTTGTATCTTTGATCCTTTTCCTTTGTACAATACGAAAAGCTTTTCTAATTCCTTTAGTAATCCTTACACACATGGTACATAGTTAAATGTGTGTTATTTGAAGACTTGCCTCTCTCAACTATATACTGTTTTAGTTGGTGATTCAAAACAATAAATAAAAAAAAAAGTCTGAGGCTTAGAATTTGATACTTCGATGCTCCCACAGTTTACTACATTATTGCCTTCTGTTTTCTTTCTTTCTTTTCTTTTTTTTTTTTTTTAACTTTTTGGAGTACCCAGCACTAATAACCATGCAGACTGGGACATTCACTCTTCCTCTACTTGTTGCTTTAGCAACTTAACTGGCTTGCTTTCCCCATCTTTTCCTCTTCCCCATTCTGCCCTCCACTCTATTGGTATAGTTTTCATCCTGAAGTTATTCATTTGCACTTCTCAGAAATCTGAATTGCCTTTGTGTTGTCTATAAAACAAAGCCCCAAATCCATAGCATTGACTCCAGACATTATCTGTCTACTTAATATCTACTTTCCTGGGCTTACCTCTCACCAACCCTTCTCACATATTCTAAACACACTTGGCTTTTCTTCTTTTAGGAGCAGGCCATATACTCTCACAACCTATATTCCTCTATTTCTACCAATTCTAAATATCTTTGCTTCTCATTCTGTCCATAAAGTCCCACATACAATTCAGATGTTTCTTCTTGGAATTTTGCATATTCTCCACGTCAGAATCAATGGCATTGTCTGTACTACCATATATTTGCTTACTCTTCCTTTTCAAAACTTGTCATAATGACGTGTCATTTGATTAATTGGAAATAAATCTAAATGTTTTTGTGGCTTATAAGTTTTTACATTATATGACTCCTGTAAATCTCTTAATTTTGAGCTTTTCTCTAACTCATCATACTGGTCACAAGGTTGCTCAGAGCATAGCCATTTTTCTTTTTCCAGTTCTCTTGGTTCTATCACTTACTAGATCTTGGATTGGGGGAAGTTTATTTAAATACTTGGAATCTCAGTTTTCTCCCATGTAATATGGATAAAAGTAATTGAAATTCTGAATTTGATTAAATCATATTAATGTTTCTTTAACCATGTGAAAATTTTACATGTAGATAGACATACATTTATATACATTTATAAAAATAAATTTAGAGTAGGTAGGAAGTTTTCTTAATGTATTAATGATACTATTTTCTCATAAGAAAGAATTGTTAAAATTTTATTAATTTGTGGTATCCTAAAATTTCTGGAAATCATTTTAGATCATATATATATATTATTGTGAAAGTATCCCCTTTTTATATTTACATTTTAAATATGGATTGAAACTTCTTTATTGTTTATGGGCTTCCTTAAGCAGAAACCATGAAGATAGTCTTATAGTTGAACAGTTGAGCCATTACCCTTCTCTGTCACAGACATGAGGATTGAGGAAAAACATGGTTAACGGTTGACAAGATACTGGACTATGTATGTCATCAGACATTTATCTCACCATTAGGTAAATCACCAGTGAAAACAAAAGAATTTCCCATCTGTTATTTGGTCACGTACTAAGCTTCTTACAGCTGTGTGCAGTTAATTTGGTTTGATTCATAACCTTAATTACTTAATTTGTTATATATTACAGAAAAGACAATAATAATAATTTTCCCCATCATGAAATCTTTTGTCAGTGGGTATTAGAGGCAAAGCAGATGTGCAAGGCTATAACCTATTAAAGTACAATTTGTATATTTCTGCTGACTTTAAAATTATTAATATTTCACTTAACTTTCATCAAGAAGAGGTTTTAAAACTATGCCAATAAGAAGTTATGAGTCACATTTATACAATAGTTGCTTCTTATGATGTGCCTAAATACTTTAAGCTGCATATAGACCAGACTTCCAAAGAAAATAAGTAATTTTTAGTGGCAAAACATTGGTAATTTAAAAAGAAATAGTGTTTTTACCCATTTGCCAAAAAGTACTACAAAAGTTAGTAAGTACTATCATCTTTTAAAAAATCAGTACTGTAAAGAAAACATGGACATTTTTCTTTTTCCTTTGTGTGAACTGCAAGAAAACTAATTTTCCCTTTACTCTTCTAGGTTTTTATCTGAGACACCCCTATAATAATAAAAGACAAGTTAACAGGAAAACAAACAGAAGTTTAATAACATGTATCCCTCCTGTATACCTGGGAGATACCCAGGAAAACTGAATTACTCTCTGAAATGGGCCAAGCTGCCATCTTAAGTACCGCTGCTGCTGCTGCTGCTGCTAAGTTGCTTCAGTCGTGTCCGACTCTGTGCGACCCCATAGACGGCAGCCCACCAGGCTCCTCTGTCCCTGGGATTCTCCAGGCAAGAACACTGTGGAGTGGGTTGCCATTTCCTTCTCCAGTGCATGCATGCATGTTAAGTCACTTCAGTCATGTCCGACTCTGTGCGACAGCGTGGACAGCAGCCCACTAGGCTCCTCTGTCCACAGGATTCTCCAGGCAAGAATACTGCAGTGGGTTGCCATTTCCTTCTCCAATCTTAAGTACTATCTTCAGCTAAAGACAAAAGAAGGTTTTGGGGTGGGGAAGCCAGTTGCAGGAGGCTAACCAAAATGGCACAGTAAACAAGGGTAAGGTTACTATGTAGATTTAGGTCCTTGCCTTCTCCACTGCCAAGTTTCTAGATATTTGGTCATCCTCCTCTAGTACAGAGAGGGAGACACCTTTACAGATGGAAATTTCTCTTACAGATGTAAATATCTCTTAAAAAAGAATGGCATTTTGTTTTCAGAGCTTTCCCTGTTTCTGCTGTTTCTTAAAAATAATCAGGCAAAAATGGGTCTTACGCTAAAGAAGCATATTTTGGAGTGACATATTCTAGTCCCCTTTAACAGGTTTGATAACCATATCTCCCATCACTTAAGACTAATGTTTTCAAACAATTATTTTCTGTGTTTTCAGCCAATTAATATATTTATAAAATAATTAATGTAATTCTACCACTTATTTATCAATTAGTGACAATCATTAACCACTGCCACTGCGTCATTATTCCTTCATATTAGAAAGAGACAATGCATAACAAGAGAGATTTAATTCATTTAGTTTAGAGAGATGAGAGATGTTGAGTGATGATAAAAATACCACAGTGAATCCCAATTCCTAGACATATAAGGCAGAATGGCTGTTAAAACATAGGTCGCAACAAGTGATATATTTCCCTAAATTTTTCTGTAATTTTGATGGATATAAAAAGTGAAGACTAGACTCAAGTCCGCAGAAAGTACTAGTGGCTTTCATGGATAATCTGACCTAATTAAAAAATATGGCTTTAATTCTATATTGTGCCTTGAAATGAGAAGTCAGAAAATAAAGCAAATTAGCTATTTGCTATTGTTAAAAAAGCAATTTTCTGATGGCTAAATTTTTGCTTATCATACATATGTATTTGCTAATTACTCTAAAATTTTCTTCCTGCCTACTTTAAATTTCTTCTTTCCTAAATCTGGTGAAGTATAAGATGAACATATCCAGTAGTATCAGTTCAGTTCAGTTCAGTCACTCAGTCATGTCCGACTCTTTGAGACCCTATGAATCACAGCACGCCAGGCCTCCCTGTCCATCACCAACTCCCGGAGTTCACTCAAACTCATGTCCATCGAGTTGGTGATGCCATCCAGCCATCTCATCCTCTGTCGTCCCCTTCTCCTCCTGCCCCCAAACCCTCCCAGCATCAGAGTTCTTTCCAATGAGTCAACTCTTCTCATGAGGTGGCCAAAGTACTGGAGTTTCAGCTTTAGCATCATTCCTTCCAAAGAACACCCAGGACTGATCTCCTTTAGAATGGATGGGTTGGATCTCCTTGCAGTCCAAGGGACTCTCAAGAATCTTCTCCAATACCACAGTTCAAAAGCATGAATTCTTCAGTGCTCAGCTCTCTTCACAGTCCAACTCTTACATCCGTACATGACCACTGGAAAAACCATAGCCTTGACTAGACGGACCTTTGTTGGCAAAGTAATGTCTGCTTTTGAATATGCTGTCTAGGTTGGTCATAACTTTCCTTCTAAGGAGTAAATGTCTTTTAATTTCATGGCTGCAATCACCATCTGCAGTGGTTTTGGAGCCCAGAAAAATAGAGTCTGACACTGTTTCCACTGTTTATCCATCTAATTGCTATGAAGTGATGGGACCAGATGCCATGATCTTAGTTTTTTGAATATTGAGCTTTAAGCCAACTTTTTCACTCTCCTCTTTCACTTTCATCAAGAGGCTTTTTAGTTCCTCTTCACTTTCTGCCATAAGGGTGGTGTCATCTGCATATCTGAGGTTATTGATATTTCTCCCAGTAATCTTGATTCCAGCTTGTGCTTCTTCCAGCCCTCCTGGCCAACTAACTCTTAAAAAAAAAATGTAAAGGAAGGAAGGAAGAGAAGAAGGAAGATATGAAGAAAAGCTAGATCCTACTATATCACATATACCAATTTTGCAGTGTTAGTATTCCCACTGTGACTCATTTCAAGCTGGCTTAACAACTGGCCTACAGAATTTATGAATATTTAACAAGAAGCTGTCATTAACTTAAATAAGCCAACTCCAGCACACTGCTCTTTCAAATTATCACTGAAAACAAAATTTCAGACATATTGGGTTGTAAATTATTTTATGAGGTATGTGCTAGTGAAGGATTGGTCCTTGATAAGTCAAAATCAGTCTTGGGAAAGTAATATGCCCCTGTGGTGAGCACAATTGTGTAGAAATATGTGAGGTTATAAAGACATAACACCTCATCTCTAAGCATATGACTCTAAGCAACAATAATATCCATAAATTGAGTCTATAAAATTCAGATTAAGTGAAAGAAACTGAATAGTTATAATTTACTCACTCCATGTATCTAATGCCTTTTTTTCAATTCCTCATTGATGGATTCAACATCTTTTCATTATGCTGACACACATCATGAAACATGGATGGGCTACCAGGATGAGTTGACTGATAGAAAGACTGGACAGTTACTTATAAAGACACCCTACTTTCTATTCTTTAACCATGCACTATTTATGCAAATCAGAATTTAAAAACATAGTTTCAAATTAGTATGATTTAAAGTTTTACTGTCTTCTATATTTTGAAAATTGATGCTGGGCTTTTTATTATTAACTCAATTTGCTGCATGCAGATCGTTTCAGGAATTTTGATTCATAATTCTTTGGGGATTATATTTGCAGGAAATGGTGTCTAGCCAGTTACCTCACTGTCTCTCTAGCCAATCTAGACTTGAATTGGACAAGTTTAATTCAATTCATGAAACGTGACTTAGTTTCTCTCTCCCTGCCCTCAGAGGGACCTCTGAATAAATAGATATGGGTTCAAAGACAAAGGTTGATCACGGGACAGTTTGCAATAGTTCTCTTTTTTTTTCTTCATTTAAAGTTAAGCTTATTTATTTTTAGCTTCTTTGATTACATTCTACATTAGAGATAAAAGTGTTTTTTATATCTTTCTAAGCTTTAAGATATTATTTTACTTATTGTAATGTCTAAAGGAATATGCCAAGTATTAACATACTTAGGGAATATCTTGTGTAAAATTTTCTCTATAGTTATTTTAGTGACTTACATTGCTTTGTTTATAACAATGGAAATATATTTTGCTCATGGAAGCATTTTTCTCTTTTTATACAAATTGAGAAGTAATAAGCCCTTGTTTTCCATGTAAGTTTCTTAATCTGGATTATATGAATGAGTTTTACAAGCCTCTAAAATCGAATATAAAAGTGTATGTACATCAACATGTGTACATGTTTACATTTTTCTAAAGAGAGAGAGAGACCATAACTTTCATCAGAGTTGCAGCTGGTCATGAGTCCCCCTCCCTCAATTAAGAACTTTCACATACCTTTTGTATAACATATGTCCTTGTCCTGTTACTTATCAAGTGCCATACTCTGCATCACAAAAGATGCAAAGGCCTTATTGAATGCCTAAACTAGGTTATAATTTGTTAGATGCCCTATATATATTTTTTCAAGAGCATAGAAGAGTTTTTCTTGCTATTGTTAAAAATAATCTGCATTTATAGGTTATTTCATGCTGAAGCTATTTCCTACAGTGTTTATTATATAGTTGAGTTAATTTTTAATTACTTTGAGTTTTTTCATCATAGGCCTTAATTTTTTTATAACTCATACACACACATTGTTAACAATTTGGCTTTAAGAATGTTTTATTTTTGTAATGAGACTTTATAGTTTTATTTTAGAAGCAGATAAAATTCTGGTGGCATATTCTAACCATTTAGAAATGTTTTTTAATTTTTCATCTCATTCAACATTCTAAATGGAAAGATCTCTCTTATTATTAAAAAAAAAAACTACAGTCTAGTAATAGTGTCTAAATCTTAATGAGAAATTCTATTTCCCATGACATATTGTAATACAAAAAAATGTCAAATACAGTAAATGGTGAATTTTATTATTTGTGTGTATTTCAGATCAGCAGTGTATCTCCACATATAGTACCACTGCCTGATTTTAGGGTCTAACTCTCTTATCTAGAAGGAAGTAAAATCCAAATTGGTTTCACGGGCACTTCGTTCACCAGTCTTTGTGTTTTCACCAATACCTTGGTTTTTCTCCACACTTATTCTAAAATAACTCATACATATCAGATATATCTGATCCTATCATCTTTCTCCTGCAGTTTCTCTTTAGATCCTCCCTCTCTGGAGGATAAAATTCATATTCCTTAGGAAGGTACACAGAGATCTTCACACTTTTGCCTTATTAGTCCACTGGTTTTCTGAATCTGAGTCTATCTTATTTAAGCCATTTCAAGTTGGATATTCTATTATTTATAACTAGAAAGTTTTTCTCTGACTTACTCAACTTTGTACTCTAACAACCTACATGAGGCTTGGCCGTGCAGTTGATAAATGGCTATCTGGGGACACAGGTGATCTTTACTGGGTAATTTTATAACATCAGTTCAGTTCAGTTGCTTAGTCATGTCCAACTCCGCAGCCCCATGGACCACAGCCTGCCAGGCCTCCTTGTCCATCATCAACTCCCAGAGTTTACCCAAACTCATGTCCATTGGGTCGGTGATGCCATCCAACCATCTCATCCTCTGTCATCCCCTTCTCCTGCCTTCAAGCTTTCCCAGCATCAGGGTGTTTTCCAGTGAGTCAGCTCTTCGCATCAGTTGGCCGAAGTATTGGAGCATAATTAAATATAAAGAACAGTTAGTCATTAATACATTTTGTGTTTTGTGTGTCTGTTTGCTCACTCTCAAGAAAATGAATAAATGGACATTACAACCTGTGTGGGTATCACTCCCACACAATGAATGAATTAAGCTATGGAATTTCTGAAGTTACTTCTGGTTTGGTAATACTTTTTGCAAAGAGAGGGACATATATCTCCCTGTAGAGATGTGTGTATTATATAAGTGCATGTGTAAACATAAAAGCTGATATGGCTTATGGATCATAGCAAAGACCATTTGCCACAGTCTTGGGGAGTAAATTCATAAGTCACAGATTGTGAACCATTTCCAGGCAGAATTACTTGATTTGCTTCTTTTAACAGCCCAATATAGTTTGCCAAAAGATTTATGAGGATTATGATACTACTCAACTACAAATCTAAAAAATCTTTTACATATTGCTGGATAATTTTTTTATTCTGTATATTATGTTTTATTATAAGCCTTCTCATTTGCTGGATTTTGCTTTTTTTTTTCTTTCAGATTTATTGAGATGTAATTGATATTACAACATTGGATAAGTACATGACATAATGATTTGATTTATAAACATCATAAGATGATTATTACAATACATTTGGTGAATATCCATTATCTTACATAGATACAAAGTTAAACAGAGAAGAATTTTCTTGTTAAGAAAACAGGATTTTCTCTCTTAACTTTCATATATAACATACAGCAATGTTAAGTGTATTTATCATGTTGTACATTACATTCTTAGTACTTATTTTTCTTATAAATGAAAGTTTGTACCTTTTGACTACATTCATCCAACTACCTGTGATAACCACAAAATCTGATCTTTTTCTGAGTCCGTTTCTTTGTTTTTAGGGTATGATTGACTTATAACACCGTGTTAGCTTGTTACACAGTGCAGTGATTCAATACTTCTGTACATTTCAAAATGATCACCATAAGTCTAGTTATGATCTGCCACTGTACAAAGATGTTACATAATTATTGACTATATTTCCCACACTTTACATTTCATACCTGTGACTTATTTATTTGCAACTGGAAATTAGTGCCACTTAATCTACCTCATCTATTTCTTTCTTTACCCCATCTCCCTCCCTTCTAGCTATGACTTGTTTGTTCTACGTATCTAAAAGTCTGCTTCTGTTTTGTTTGTTCATTTTGTTTTTTAGGTTTCACACATAAGTGGAATCGTACAGTATTTATCTTTCTCTGTCTGACTTATCTCACTTATTTGCTCTCTAGGTCCACCCATATAGTTGCAAATGGTAAGATTTCATCATTTTTTAAATGACTGATAATATTCTAGTATGTGGTTGTTTAGTCGCTGTCATATCTGACTCTTTTTGCTACCCCATGGATTGTAACCCGTAGGCGCCTCTGTTCATGAGATTTCCCAGGAAAGAATACCGGAATGTGTTGCCATTTCCTTCTCTAGGGGATCTTCCTGACTCAAGGGTCAAAGCCCGGTCTTCTGCATTGCAGGCAGATTCTTTACCACTGAGCGACCTGGGAAGCCAGTATTCCATTATATACCACGTAGTCCTTATCCGTTCATCTACTGATGGTCGCTTAGGCTGCTTTCATATTTCGGCCATTGTGAATATGCTGCAGTGAACATAAGGGTGCATACATCTTTTTCAATTAGTGTTTTCATTTTCTTTATATTAGTAATTTTCTTTATTAATCATGAATCTGGATGGTATAAGTCTGTGTGTCAATGTAGGTTAGACTTTTTTTCCACCATGGTACAAGCTAAAACTAATCTCTCGCAAAGGAGCAAGATGTATCAAGAGACTGACTCAGAATAGGTAGGTGAGATTCATGCTGAGCCAAAAATGAAAAGCAATACACTTGTTTCACATGTTGGTATACTATCTTAAAATTACTGATGTTATAGCTTAGTCTTAGATAATATTTACCTGATTTATAAAATGATTTGAATATATATTTGTGGAATGTGAAAGAAAGTTCTATGGCCATGTATCCTGGGGTGGAGGAGGGACTAAGAACTAGTTGATTGAGTTAACTAATTTACCAGGAGCATATTCATGCCCAAAATAATAAATTATAGCATTCGACTATAAAACACATGTTTAAAAGCTACAAAGCAGTTTTAATGAAGCGCCAAACTGAGGATATTTAATTTGTGAGGTTATTTGGGGGAAAATTTACAGTATTAAATGCTTATCACTTGACAAAATAACATAGGCTTCTCAGATTATTTCCCTTTTTGCTATTTTATAACTAATTTTTGTGATGCCTACATATATGTAAATGTATAAAATAGTAGTCCAATTACTCTCCAGATACCTGTAACACAATCTTGATAATTATCAACTTGTGCCCAGTTTTGTTTAAACTTACTTACACTCAGTCTTCTCCACTGAATTATTCTGAAGCAAAATATCGCATAGTCAAATATCCTATCATTTCCTCCATAATGCAAAGTTCTTAAGATAATATATTCAGTTTTCCAAAAATTTTCCTTATGGTTATTTTTTGTGTTATTTGAGAAATATTTGCCTACCCCCAAATTGTTAAGATCATCTCTTTTTTTATAAAATTTACTTTATTTATTTTGATGTTTAATTGGCATACCAGTTGCCCAATATTATTTTTTGAAACTGTCATCTTTTCACCATGGCGGTATATTGCCACTGTTAACGTAAGTCATATAGATCCATAAGTTGTGGATATTGGCTGGACTCTTTATTGTGTTCTCTTGTCTCTCTGTCTTTCATGTACCCATGCTACACTGTTTTAATTATTGTATTTTATATTAAGTCTTAATTTGGGGCACAGAAAATGCTCACACCTTGATTTTCCTTCATTGAATATATTGACAAAGTTGTTCATAATACTCTCTTGCACCCATGCTAAGTCACTTCAGTTGTGTCCAGTTCTTTGCAAGCCTATGGACTGTAGCACGCCAGGCTCCTCTGTCCATGGGATTCTCCAGGCAAGAATACTGGAGTGGGCTGCCATGTCCTTCTCCAAGGGATCTTCCTGACCAAGGGATGGAACCTACGTCTGTTTGTCTTCTGCATCAGTAGATGGGTTCTTTAATACTAGCAACCACCTGGGAAGCCTGTAATACAGTGCTCTCTTGGGATTCTCTGTTTTTTTAATTTTTGAAGCATTGCAGGACCTAATGATGTTCCTTTTTCATTCCTCACAATAATAAAATGTGCATTAACTCATCTTTATCAGCTTACTCAGAGTAATGTAGACTTTAGTATTATTTTCAAGTTACTGACTATGGGTTTTACTTTTATATGTTTACTTTCTAATTATTTCTCTGACTTCAAATAAAATGTAGTTTTAAATAACATGCAGGGGGAAAGAAGAAATTTTGAGGAATTAGGTAATAATTTTAAATGAACAATGACAAAAATACTACATATTAAAATTTGTGAGATACTGTTAAAAATGGTACTTAGGGGAGATTATATAGCCTTAAATTTCATTTTAACTGCATTTCATGGTTTCATTATTAAAAAATATTCTCTATTCCTTTAACTGCTAAAGATATAGAGAATATTCTAAATAATTATTTGTTTTGATCTCTAGCATGATTATTGATATATAAGATTACAGATAATATTCAGCATGTTTTCATCAGAATGTTTTCAACCCACTGAAATCTGTTGAGACTTGCTTAATAGCCCCTAATAGATAATCAAATTTTGTAAATGTTCACATATGTTGGGGGAAAGGTATATTTTCATTAATCTTTGAGTGTAGTGTTTACATATTTTGTAAGTCAATATGGTCAAGTTTTAGTTTCAATTGTTGTGTTTTTAATTTCTAGATATATTTGGTATATTTTCATATATTCCATGTTACTTTTATAGTATTCACTGTGCATACTTGCTAAGTCACTTCAGTTGTCTCAGACTCTTTGTGACCCTATGGACTGTAGCCTGCTCCTCTGTCCATGGGTTCCTCTGTCTGTGGGATTCACCAGGCAAGAATACTGGAGTGATTGACATGTCCCTCTCCAGAGAATCTTCCTGAACCAGGGATCGAACCTGCAACTCTTACATCTCCTGCATTGGCAGGCAGATTCTTTATCACTAGTAGCACCTGGGAAATCCATAGTATCCAGTACTCTAACCAGATTTAAAACTTGGTTTATATCTCATAATTATTTTACATTTTATACTTAAAAATTGCTGTAGTTTCCATGTTTCTGCTTTTTGTGGTTTTGCTGCTTCTTGGTTATGGTATCTTATTTTCTCACATTGTATTTAATCACGTGGTACTTACTGGATTAGAAAATTGTTAGAAATAATTGGATGTCTAGGTTACTATGGGCTTCCCTTGTGGCTCAGCTGATAAAGAATCTGCCTGCAATGCGGGAGTTCCATCCCTGGGTTGGGAAAATCCCCTGAAGAAGGGAAAGGCTACCCACTCCAGTATTCTGGCCTAGAGAATTCCATGGACTGTACAGGACATGACTGAGCGACTTTCACTTAGATTACTATTACCATCCCACAGGGAGTCTTTTAATTTCCTTCTGCTGGGCACTTGGAAGGATTAGCAGTCCACACCACTTTAATCCAATTTGACTTTTTGAATTAATAATATTCAGATTCTCTTATGATGATTGTATATAGCTAATGTAAAACTTCTTGAAAGTGAAAGTGAAGTCGCTCAGTTGTGTCCGACTCTTTGCAACCCCATGGACTGCAGCCTACCAGGCTCCTCCATCCATGGGATTCTTCAGGTAAGAATACTGGAGTGGGTTGCCATTTCCTTCTCCAGGGGATCTTCCCGACCCAGGGATTGAACCCAGGTCTCCCACATTGCAGGCAGACGCTTTAACCTCTGAGCCGCCAGGGAAGCCCTCTTGACTGTGAAGTCAAACAATGGAAGCAACTTTATATAACGTTTTCAAAATGTCTATTTCAATTCAAATAGCTTTCATAGTGTTAACTCAGTTATGTGAAGAGCCATATAAAAAGCACCATAATGATGTTACTGAGGGCATGGATGTCAATAACTACTTGATTGTTTAAACACCAATTGTTTGAAATCAAACAAATCCATACAAATCAATCCCATCCCCTCATTGATATTTCTCTTTGTGTTTATATTAGCAAAGTTTATGAGGTATTGTAAGTCTCTCTTTCCTGCTTGGAAAATGTTACAACTTCCTGCCTTCAGTAATCATCCAAATTTTTTTTCCACATATAAGATACGTCTATGCTCAAATATGTTACAAGTGTACCAAGAACTTCATTTTTCCTAACATTAAAACTATACTTCAGCTTCACTATCTCCTCAACATTCCCCAGAATATATTCTATTCTTTCCAGTATAGTTCTACACCTTTTCTCTGAAAAGCATTTTTTTTTATATTTACATGGAAAAAATCTGTGTTTAAAGAACTGCATTATTGCTTTCTTCCTCTCTTTATAGACGATTTACTGCCTACCTCAGCCCAACTAAATTTACCTGCTTTTCAACCTCAAAGTTATAACAATTACACTATCATTTGACACTGACTAGTATTTATTTAAGTTGTTCTAAGTACTTATCTTCTTTTCCAGTGGGACTGTATACATTTAAGGAAAGAAGTTTGTCAAATATTTGTTTTTAAAACCTTATATGGTGCTTGTGCATAAGAAAATCTTCAGGAATATTCAGCTAATTATAGAAAAGTGTACTGTGATGGGAATCAATAGAATTACTAAGAATCAAAACTAAAAAATAGCAAAAGGGCCTAAAAAATGATCAACATTGATATATTTACCCTGATTGAAAAAGACTAACTTCTATAATAATTTTTCATTATTTTAATGATGGAAATTTTAATGTATTAAAGTAACTTTTATTGATGCCTTTTATTGCCAAAATATAAAGATAACTCCTATAAGAGTTCCAAATAGTTCTATGCTTATGACTAATTCAACTACTTTAGAATTATATTTCGTTACTAAGTACTTACTGTACTTGTAGTTGTTTTTGTGGAAGAAGTTGGCTCTGTTGTGGTCCAAGGAAACGCATGAATTATGACTGTTGTAGTGGCTGACAGCTGACTAGTTTTATTCCCACCTAATTCATCAGTAACTTCAATAAGTAGCTGGAACATCATAGGATCTTGAATCCCTTGAAATACATCATTCTGGAAATTCTGAGTGGTAGCCAGATAAGGAGGATCAACGCCTAGTCTCCAAAGTGTGAACTTATTGTTTGTATTTCCTGAAAATGATTAGGTAATAAAACAGAAATAAGACTACATTGCATATTATTTCATTTCTATTGTCTTGTTGAAGTTCTTATTTAAAAATATCTTCCATGATAATATGTTTTCAACAGCTATAAAATATCTCATATAGGATATCTTTTAAAAGAGCATAAAAGTGAATTATTTCAAATTATGTCTTACCTCCTACGATTGAATAGCTCAGCTGTCCCTGTGGAGAATCTTTGTCTGAACAGTTGAGATGAATAAAAGGAATATTAGTAGTGGAGTAAATCAGAGTTTCCAAAAGAGATTCATCATTCATACTCTATAACACAAGAATATTATCTGTTTTAGATTGTGTCTTAAAAATCTTGCCATATGTAATCAATCACTTGTTCAATTTTTATTATCCATTATTTTCATCTTCACAATATTTCTCAGGTATACTTTTACAATCTATCTTACTCATTTTACATTTGAAGACTATATTTAAGTGTTTCATCATGCAAAATTTGTTTTGATGTTACCCATCAATATAGTTTATTGCCTTGTCTTAATTTATGAGCAAGGAATTGATTTTTAATAAATGTCTATAAGCTACATAATATTTCTGGGACAAGAACTCATGACAGTCATGAGATTATTAAGTTTTACAATCAAACAAATTTGTTATATACTCTATAATTACTTCCCTTTAATCCAGATGCTATATGTCATCAGGTGGCGCTAGTGATAAAGAATCTGCTTGCCAGAGCAGGAGAATAAGAGATGCAAATTTGATCTCTGGGTCAGGAAAATCCCCTGGAGGGGGAAATGGCAACCCACTCCAGTATTCTTTCCTGGAGAATCCCAAGGACAGAGGAGCCTGGTGGGCTACAGTCCATGGGGTTGCAAAGAGTCAGACACGACTAAGCGACTAACATTTTCACTTTCTTTCATATATCATCGTCTTATATTCAACATTTCCTCAAAAGGGATACTCACTGTATAAAAGGAAGCATATTTCATCATTGGGAAGTGTTACTTAGTAGAAATATTCATTTTTATTGATCTCAAGGGGTTTTTGTCTGTACATTCAACCTACTATTTCTAGCTTTTCTTCGGAAGAAACTCAAAATCTACTAGAGCATGTGGCTTAAAGTTGAGACATGTGGAGATTCCAGCAATGAGACTGAAAAAAGAACTATATTATCTCTGGGAATGTTGAAATTCTAAAGTTCTTTGACTCAATAATCTAGGATAGAAAGTATCTGATCAACTACTTGCCACTATTACAACCTCCTTCTTTCTTATAATTAGAGAAAGCAGTGGCAACCTACTCCAGAACTCTTGCCTGGAAAATCCCATGGACGGAGGAGCCTGGTAGGCTGCAGTCCATGTGGTCGCTAAAAGTCGGACACGACTGAGCGACTTCACTTTCGCTTTTCACTTTCATACATTGGAGAAGGAAATGGCAACCCACTCCAGTGTTCTTGCCTGGAGAATCCCAGGGGCGGGGGAGATTGGTGGGCTGCCGTCTATGGGGTTGCGCAGAGTCGGACACAACTGTAGTGACTTAGCAGCAGCAGCATTTATGAAAATAGATATACTTGACTTCTAATAATATTGATTTGAATATGCAGTAGCTCTTTCATAAAAATTATATAGGAAAATATATTACTTTAAAGTATCTCATTATAAAGCATACCTGTTAAAAACCCTGATGGTTTTATTCTGAATGTTTTAGCTTAGTACCTTCACTGTAAGGATACTGTGAAATTATGCAGAGACAACCAGAACTTATAAAGAAAAAGCACTTTATGGTTACTAAGGACAAGATCAAATGAAAAGGGCATGAGTTAATTAAATGTGTTGACATTATTCTTTAATTTTACCGTGACGTTTGTTACCTTTAAAAGTCAATCCTCCTCATAACTTTCGTGAGAAATTAACAAACCTAAACAGTGAAAGCATTACTAAGAAGGATAGAGGATTTAGGATTCACAGACAGTCTCAGCTAGAAACGGTTTAAAAGCTTTCATAAAAATATATATATATATGTAGTTTGTGGCTTTTATTTATTGGTGGATTCCAAATTCATCACTTGAACTGATTTTCTAGACCTGTAATTTTCAGCAGTCATTTTGATATCTCCATTGAGAAACATGTTGGAAGGAAGAATTCTTTTTTCTCCAACATTATTGTGACAAGCCTTTCAGCTAGTTCTTAACATTGAGTACAGGATACTCTGCCAAGCTTGAATCATCAGCTCCTATTTCTGGGGTGCTGTTTCTATGGCCTGACATTTAATATATAATGCCAGTGTTGCTTGTCAGAATAATTTTGGCCAAAGACCATTCTTATCCTGACTGAGTCTCCAATTATGGGATAATGTAACACATTTACTGCTCTAAATGTTTCTAATTAAAATATTAGAATACAGTTATCAGATTATGGAAATTTTTTCAATACAAATTCTACAAGAGAGAGAAAAACTAACTTTTAGCTGTTTGTACATTTCAAAGGTTTAGAATTATTAAACTTGTGGAATGGTAATGGCTGAACAATTCTTTTCACTAAGAAAAAAAGTATAGGTAATATTTGACTTTTCTTGTTACTTGCAATATAAAAATGCAAATAATAAGGCAAGCTAACATAATTTGTAACACTATTGTTCATACCATAGAATTTTATTATATAAATTTATTAACAAAATTTCAGTAATTAAAAACATAGTCAATTTATCTAGGAAGTTCCTTCAAGGCTGTTCCCAATTAAAGTTAAATAAATTAAGATTATCTTTAAGTAAAGATCATTTTCAATTTCTAGTTAGTGAAGAAAGCAAAGCTACCTATATTTTTATATTTGATAATTATGAAACTATTGTTAATGTAGAAATTACAGTTCTTCATAATATTATTTTTTATTTTATCTTCTGGACATGTAATATTCTTTTAAGTGTAGAAAATGTATCAGTTGTTAAAATAAAAGTTAATTAGTGGGTCATTTATTCAGTTATGAAGCATTTTCTTAATATAAATAGGAATTAATTGAAAAATGTCAAATGGAAATTTAAATTAAGCAAATTTTCTGATAGTAAAATGCTATGCTAGCATGAGTACTGTACACTGATTCTTATTATACAGAACAGAGTACTACATATATAATAATGAAACTAATTATTCTGCAAGAGGAAATTGTAAGCCCCAGTGTCTTTAGACAGGACAGTCTCTCACAGAAATGTTTAAATCAGATATGAGGTTTTAATATCTAATTAAAAATAATAGCCAACGCTTTATATGAATGTTCATGAAATTCACAGAGAGACAAATGAGGTTTTATATTATCCAATGTTTTTAAAATCTTTCTCCTCACAGATAGATTAAATAAGTTATGATAATAGGAAATAGCAAAGACTTTTTGGTAATTCCACAAACTGTAATCCTACAATGCAAGTTTGTGACAAGTTCTTTAAGTTTTCATTTTGGTGTTTAAACGTTTATACCCACCACCTCAGTTCCACCCCCCCCCCCCAAAAATAGAATTCTGTATTTATCAAGTGAGGCAAAGCTATTTGCAAATTTTCCAGTTTACAAAATGATCAGTTCTTGTGATAAATCATGCTGTATTTCATTAATTATACTTTACATAATACCTGTCAAGAACATATCCATCTTCAAAAGTGAAGGACAATTATACCTTATAAATATTACAAATATAA
Source organism: Budorcas taxicolor (assembly GCF_023091745.1). NCBI lineage: Eukaryota > Metazoa > Chordata > Mammalia > Artiodactyla > Bovidae > Budorcas > Budorcas taxicolor. Next base: position 41,246,746 of record NC_068913.1, on the reverse strand, counting down.
TAATTCTTGCATTTATATATTTCTTATTTGAGTTTAAGCATTCTTTAAAATTTTAGTTAACATAAACTAGTCTTTTTCCATTCTTGTTGAAATTATTCCTTAAACTAGCCAATTTCTGTTATATAGTGATTTAATGTTTTAGTTTTAAATATAACTTTAATAATCAAAATTAGTCTATGGCATAGTGCCTAAACTCAAGGAGCTTATTTCTATTAGGTTAAAACTGTGAAACATGAAGAGAAAAACTATGCTAAACCATGTGTTATTATTAAAGTTTATAAGACATTGTGGTAATCGTTGGAAACACTTTATAGAAGAGATATGGAGGCAATACAGTTCAGAAATTAAAGCTCAATCTCATAGAAATATTTGTGACTTGTTGGCATTTTGAATAATTGGGAAAGAAAACCTCTAGAAAATTAGGATTTGACTATGTAAGTTAGTGGTAGTCGCTCAGTCATGTCCAGCTCTTTGCAATCCCATGGACGGTAGCCTGCCATCTCCTCTGTCCATGGAATTCTTCAGGCAAGAATACTAGAGTGGGTTGGCATTCCCTTTTCCAGGGTATCTTCCCACACAGGGAGCAAACCTAGGTCTCCTGTATTGCAGACAGATTCTTTACCATCTGAGCCACAAGGGAAGCCCTAAAAATGAATATATGTGCAGTTATCAGTTAATGGAAACCCAAAATATTTCATTGATTTTGAAAGAAGAAACTTACAGATTGTCTATATTAGAAGTCATCAACTTGGCTATACAGAAAATTCTGAGTTGAACTTTTATATTTATTTTAGTTATTTTATTTTTAAATGGAGGGTTATTGCTTAACAATATTGTGTTAGTTTCTGCCATAAATCAACATGAATCAGCCGTAAGTATACATGTATCCCCTCCCTCTTTTACCTCCCTCTCACTTCCCACTCCATCCCATCCCTCTAGTTGTCACAGGGCACTGGATTTGAGTTCCCTGTGTCATACAGGAAATTTCTGTTGACTGTCTGTTTTACATATGGTAATGTATATGTTTCAGTGCTACTCTCAATCTATCCCTCCCTCTCCTTGCCCCGTATGTCTGCCATCTACCTCTGTGTCTCCATTGCTGTCCGAGAGATAAGTTCATCAGTAAATGCCATCTTTCCAGATGCCATATATATGCATTAACATATGTTGTCATTCTCTTTCTGACTTACTTCACTCTGTACACGAGGCTGTAGGTTCATCCACCCTATTAAAATTCAGTCAAAATGCATTCCTTTTTATGGCTGAGTCACATACCATTGTCTATATGTACCACAAATTCTTTATCCATTCATCTGTCAATGGACATATACATTGCTTCCATATTGTAGCTATTGTAAATAGTGCTGTGATGAACACTGGGGTGCATGTGTCTTTTTCGATTATGGTTTCCTCAGAGTATGTGCCCAGTAGTGTGACTGGTGGATCATATGGCAGTTCTTTTCCTAGTTTTCAAAGGAATCTCCATACTATTCTCTATAGTGACAATATCAATTTGCATTACCACCAACACTTGCAAGGGGGTTCCCTTTATCCAAAGCCTTTCCAGCATTTATTGCTTGTAGATTTTTTGACAATGGCCATTCTGACCAGTGTGAAGTGATATTTCATTGTAGTTTTGATTTGCGCTTCTCAAATAATGAGTGACTTTGAGCATCTTTCATATGTTTATTAGCCATCTGTATGTCTTCTTTGGAGAAATGTCTGTTTAGGACTTCTGACCACTTTTTGATTGGGTTGCTTGTTTTTCTGGTTTTGAGCTGTATGAGCTGATTGTATATTTTGGTGATTAATCCTTTGTTATTTTCATGTGCTATTATTTTCTCCTATTCTGAGGGTTGTCTTTTCACTTTGTTTACAGTTTCTTTTGCAGTGAAAAAACTTTTTAGCTTTCCCACTTGTTTTGTTTTTATTTCCATTTTTTCTAGGTGAGCCAAACTTTTAGAATGTAGTTACTCAAACCTTTTTCTAACCACTCAGGTCATCTCCCTGACTAAATTTGTACTTATGGTGCAAAAGCCTTATTATTTAAAAAAATTCAAATAAATGTGTTAAAAAACCTAAAGGAGGGACATATATATATATATATATATATATATATACACATAAATACATAAAATATATGGAGAGCATGCTACAATAAACAAACAAACAAAAAACCACATTGTTATTGTCCAGTTTAGGAGCTTGAGAATTAGGTTTTTTGATCTCCTGCATATAACTATACCATATATATACATATATACACACATTTGTGTGTGTGTGTGTTGTGTGTGTGTGTGGCTAATAAATTCTAATTTTAAAAAACCTCCAAAACACTAACCTATATTTTAAAGACATGGTAAAGCTAAGTAGTGGAAATGTTTTTGTGAAAAGGCATGGATAAAGATCTTGTTTCTCAGAACAAACTATAATATTACACTTACTATACCTATCAGAATGAAGCCATAATCTCTGGAAAATAACATAACCAAGATGTGGAAAGGAAAGAGATTCCAGAAGCCATATGAGGTATAGTTGTATGCAGTAGATTAAATGACCTAACTCCCAAGCTCCTAAACTGGACAATAACAATGTGATTTTTGTGTGTGTATTATAGTGCGCTGTCCATAAGTTAAAAAAATAAATTGAAATATAATTTCTGCATTGCTTGTACATAATTATATATATGAAATCAACCATAGGATTATCCACTGAAACTCACATTTATATACTTTTAAATATCATTCTACTAATTGTGTGAAAACATAATAATATATGACATTAGCCCTTAACCCGAAGAATCTAGCTATAAGATAAAATGGTTTTATATGAAATCTATAGGAAACAAGTATGCTAAATTATGAGGTACTGTTACAGACTTTTAAAAGACAGGGAGATAGTAGTTAGAGAAGAATTCTTACAGGAAGAAGGGGAAGAACATAGTTCAGAAATTTATAATAGGCCAGAAAAAAATATAGGCATGTTGTTTTATTGTGCTTCATGTATACTGTATTTTTTTACAAATTAAAGTTTATAGCAACATCGCATCTAGCAAGTCTATTGGCAACATTTTTCTAACAACATTTGTTCAGTTCTAGTATCTGTGTTATGTTTTGGTAATTCCCACAATATATCCAACTTTTTTATTATTATATTCATTACAGAGGTTTGTGATCAGTGATTTTGATGTTACTACTGCAAAAAAACAAAAACAAAAACAATTTATGACTTGCTGAAAGCTCAGTGGTAGGTTAGCAGTTCTTAGCAATAAAGTATTTTCTAATTAAGGATGTACATCATTTTTTTAAGCTGTGCTATTGCATACTTAATAAACTACAATATATTGTTAACATAATTTATATGTGTAGTGAGAAACTTAACAACTTCATGCAATTCAGTTTATTGCAATATGCCCTTTATTGCCAATATCTGAAACTAAACCCAAAATATCTCCAAGTCATGCCTATAGTTTCTTTGCTTTGTTTTGCCATTGTGAATGGTCTGTCTGATTAGTAATCCTCTCCATAATTGTGATTTGGAGACTTTATTGTTTATCTTCTCAAAGAACCAGCTCTTAGTTTTATTGATCTTTGCTATTGTCTCCTTTATTTCATTTTCATCTGTTTCTGCTCTGATCTTTATGAGTCCTTTCCTTCTATTATGACCCACCTCCTAAAGTAATGGAAATAAAAACAAAAATAAATAATGGGGCCTAATTAAACTTAAAAGCTTTTGCACACCAAAGGAGACTGTAAACAAGATGAAAAGACAACCCTCAGAATGGGAGAAAATAATGCCAATGAAAAAACTGACAAATAATTAATCTCCAAAATATAGGAGCATCTCATTCAGCTCAATACTACAAATAACGGCCCAATCAAAAAATGGGCAGGAAACCTAAATAGACATTTCTTAGATGGCTAATAAACACATGAAAAAATGCTCAGCATCACTTGTTATTTGAGAAATGCAAATCAAAACTACAATGAGATATCACTTCACACTGGTCAGAATGGCCATTGTCAAAAAATCTACAAAACAAAAAATGTTGAAGAGGCTTTGGAGAAAGTGAGCCCTCTTACACTATTGGTGGGAATGCAAATTGATACAACCACTATGGGGAATAGTATGGGGAATCCTTAAAAAACTAGGAATAAAACTGCCATATGACCCACCAATCCCACTACTGGCCATATACTCTGAGGAACCCATTATCGATATGCACCCCGATGTTCATCACAGCACTATTTACAATAGCTAGGACATTGAAGCAATGTATATGTCCATTGACAGATGAATGGATAAAGAATTTGTGAAACATAAACACAATGGAATGTAACTCAGCCAGAAAAAGGAATGTATTTAACTCAGTTAAAGTGGATGACCTTGCAGCCTATGATACAGAGTGAAGTAAGTCAGAAAGAGACAGACAAAAATCATAGATTAATGCATGTATATGGAATCTAGAAAGATGGTATTTATTGGCTAACCTCTCTCTAGGACTGCAGTGGAGACACAGATGTAGAAAGCAGACACAGCGCAGCGGGGCAAGGAGAGGGAGGGGTGGATTGAGAGTAGCATTGAAGCCTGTACATTACTGTGCCAGTGGAAGTGTACTGTATGATGCTGGGAGCTCAAATTCAGTGTTCTGTGATAACCTAGAGGGGTGGGAGAGGGTGAGAGGTGAGAGGGGTTTTCAAGAGGGAGGGGCATATATATACCTATGGCTGATACATGTTGATATATGAAAGAAATAACAATATTGTAAAACAATTATCCTCCAATAAAAAATAAATAAAAAATAAATATATGTCTAATTATTGATTAATGCAGGAATCCAAGTTTTATCATAGAATTTGAATGTAAGAATTAAGTTAGAGATCATCTAGTTTAGAGTTCTCAAATTGTTTATTCTAGAATTACCTGAAAATATTAAAAACTAAATTTGTTCAGCTCCATGTTTAGAAATTCTACCTGTGTGTCTTTTGTGAATTCCATGAATCCCTGTTTTGAACAAGCTGCTTGTGAGATTGTGGTATACATACTATGCATGAGACCACTGATGCAATGAATTGATAAATTCTAGAAAATATGGTTGAGAATTTGATGAAAATTTCTGAGTCAATAGGGTTCTAGATTCAAAACATAGTTACATATTACTAAGATTTTTCACTTTCTCAATTGAATTTTAGGACTAAGGCTTTCTATTTATTGTTTATGTGCACATCTTTTGTGAAGTGACAAAAATTTCAGTATAAGCTACATTTTGTGAATGCTTTATGGGTTTGTTTTTTCTAATGCTATTATAATGGTTGACATTTTTATACCCTGAGCTTCCCTGGTGACTCAGTGGTAAAGAATCTGCCTACAATGCAGGAGACAAGATTTCGTTTCCTGAGTTGGGAACATTCCCTGGAGCAGGAAATGGCACCCTACTCCAGTATTCTTGCCTGGAAAATCAGATGACCAGAAAAGCCTAGTGGGCCACAGTCCATGGGATGGCAAAGAGTCAGGCGCAAATTAGCAACTAAACAAGAACAGTAATGTTATATGAATACAAGTTAAGATTGAATGTGGCATATTAAGCTAAATCAAGAAGAACTATATTAGCAGGGAAAGGGAAAGTCACTCAGTCGTGTCTGAATCTTTGACATTCCATGGACTATAGTCCATGGAATTCTCCAGGCCAGAATACTGGAGTGAGTAACCGTTCCCTTCTCCAGGATAAGTGAGTTTGTGTGTGTTAGTCACTCAGTGGTGTCCGACTCTTTGCAACCCACCAAGCTCCTCTGTCCATGCAATTCTCCAGCAAGAATACTGGAGTGGGTTGCCATTCTATTCTCCAGGGAATCTTCCCAACCCAGGGATTGAACCAGGTCTCCTGCATTGCAGGCAGATGCTTTACCATATGAGCCACCATTAGAGCCCATATTAGCTGCACTGTTACTAATATGAAACCTTTCATTTAGGATAAATAAAGTTTCAGTAGAGAGAATTATTTGTTGTTCCCACAAATTTATGCACTTGAATTTAGCTTCTAATTTTTACTAACTTTAATTCAAAATAAAATAGTTTTTTATCTATATGGCAGAATATTTAGGTAGCTGTTTAAAAAATAATCACCTGGAACATGCATCAAAATACTCTTCAAGTTGAATATCATTATATTTTTAAATGATGTTTAAAAATCTCAAATGGAAACTCAGGAGAAAAATAAATGATGACCCTCATCAATTTAAAATTGATGACAGTGATGAATAGCTCTTAAACATTTTAATCAAAATGCAAAAATTTTACCCTGAAATATGCTTCAGTGCCTTGACTGCATAATAATTCTTAGCCTTCAAGTTTTTACAGAATCACCAGCATATATTAATTGCACTTAAGTAATAAAAAAGTCAACAGGCAATACTGGAGTGGGCAGCCTTTCCCTTCTCCAGGGGATCTTCCCAACCCAGGAATCAAACTGGGGTCTCCTGTATTGCAGGTGGATTCTTTACCAACTGAGCTATCAGGGAAACCCTGATAATGCTCAAAATTCTCTAAGTCAGGCTTCAACAGTACGTGAACTGTGAAATTCTAGGTGTTCAAGCTGGATTTTAAAAAGGCAGAGGAACAGAGATCAAATTGCCAACATCCATTGGATCATTAAAAAAAAAACAAAGGAATTCCAGAAAAATATCTACCTCTGCTTAATTGATTTCGCCAAAGCCTTTGACTGTGCGGATCACAACAGACTGTGGAACATTCTTCAAGAAATGGGAATACCAAACCACTTTACCTACCTCCTGAGAAATTTGTATGCAGGTCAAGAAGCAACAGTTAGAACCAGACATGGAAAAACAGACCAATTCCATATTGGGAAAGGAGTACTGAAGGCCATATATTGTCACCCTGATTATTTAACTTATATGCAGAGTGCATCTTGCAAAATGCTGGGCTGGATGAAGCACAAGCTGGGATCAAGATTTCCAGGAGAAATATCAGTAACCTCAGATATGCAGATGACATGACCCTTATGGCAGAAAGTGAAGAAGAACTAAAGAGCCTCTTGATGAAAGTGAAAGAGGAGAGTGAAAAAACAGGCTTAAAACTCAACATTCAGAAAACGAATATCATGGCAACCGGTCCCATCACTTCATGGCAAATAGATGGGGAAACGATGGAAACAGTGACAGAATTTATTTTCTTGGGCTCCAGAATCACTGCAGATGGTGACTGCAGCCATGAAATTAAAAGACTCTTGCTCTTTGGAAGTAATGCTATGACAAACCTAGACAGAATATTAAAAAGCAGAGACATTACTTTCCTGACAAAGGCCCATCTAGTCAACACTGTGGTTTTTCCAGTAGTCATGTATGGATGTGAGAGTTGGCCCATAAAGAAAGCAGAGTGTCGAAGAATTGATGCTTTAGAACTGTGGTGTTGGAGAAGACTCTTGAGAGTCCCTTGGACTGCAAGGAGATCAAATTAGTCAATCCGAAAGGAAATCAATCCTGAATATTCATTGGGAGGACTGATACTGATGCTGAAACTCCAATATTTTGGCCATCTGATACAAAGAACTGACTTATTGGAAAAGACCTTGATGCTGGGAAAGAATGAAGGCAGAAGAAGAAGTGAATGACAGAGGATGAGACAGTTGTATGACATCACCAACTTGATGGACATGAGTTTGAGTAAGCTTTGGGAGTTGGTGATGGACAGGGAAGCCTGGCATGCTGCAGTCCATGGGGTAGCAAAGAGTCGGACATGAGCGAATGAACTGAACTGAACTGAATCAAAAAGTCTACTTGAGCAGCTGCTCTGTAGTTTCTCTGAAGGTCTGTGCTTCTACAAATAAATAGATTCTATTAGTTTGGGGTAAAAATAATTGTGGCTTTGCATTGTTGAACTTTGCTTTTGTATGTTGGAATACATTCTTAAATGTGGTTATGTTACACATCATTTTAATGTGCATTACTTCTTATGATTTTGCTAATGATTTATGACTTGCTATTTATTTTATAGGTATTTTAGACTGAGGAAATGATGTTAGACAAAAAACAAATTGGAGAAATATTCTTATTCAAGTTCAAAATGGGTCATAAAGCAGCAGAGACAACTTGCAGCATCAACAAAATATTTGGCCCAGGAACTGCTAATGAATACAGTGCAGTGGTGGCTCAAGTTTTGCAAAGGAGAGGACAGCCTTGAAAATTAGGAGGGTAGTGCCTGGTCATTGAAAGTTGACAATGACAAATAAAGAAAAATCATCAAAGCTGATCCTCTTTAAGACTATAGGAGAAGTTGCCTAAGCACTCAATGTCAACCATTCTACAGTCATTTGACATTTGAATCAAATTGGAAAGGTGTAAAAGTTTGATAAGTGGGTGCCTCAAGAGCTGACCAAAAATCAAACAAATTGTCATTTTGAAGTGTTGTCTTCTCTTATTCTGTGTAACAATGAACCATTAGCTGGTTTGTAATGTGCGATGAAAAGTGGATTTTATACAACATCCAGTGTAGACCAGCTCAATGTTTGGATTGAGAAGAGGCCCCAAAGCACTTCCCAAAGCCAAACTTGCACCAAAAAACTTATTTCTGTTTGGTGGTCTGCTACCCTGCTGATCCACTACAGTTTTCTGAATCCCGGTGATACAATTGCATATGAGATGTATGCTCAGCAGATCGATGAGATGCACCAAAAAATGCAAGGCCTGCACTAGGCATTTGTCAACAAAAAGGGCCCAATTCTTCTCTCCAACAATGCTCAACACGTTGCACAATCAATGTTTCAAAAGTTGAACAAATTGGGCTATGAAATTTTGCCTAATTAGTCATATTCACCTGACCTCTTGCCAACTGACTACATTTCTTCAAGTATCTCAACTTTTTTCAAGGAAAATGTTTCCACAACCAGCAAGACACAGAAAATGCTTTCCAAGAGTTTGTCAAATCCCAAAGCCTGTTTTTTTATGCTATAGGAATAACAAACATTTCTTGTTGACAAAAATATGTTGATTTTAATGTTTCCTATTTTGATTAATAAAGATGTGTTTGAGCCTAGTTATAATTTAAAATTCAGGGTCCGAAAAGGTAATTACTTTTGTGCCAACATAGATAAAATATGATGATTAATGCATTGATGTCCTTTAAAGAATTAATATTTTATGATAAAGAGAGATAAACTGGAATTCAACTTTGTAAGTAAATGCTAAATCTGACAGTGACCATTTTGGTATGTGATCCTGAGACTCATATTTGAAACCGGAAAAGCTGAAACTAAGCTATTTATGTTAAGACAAGCTGCATGAAGGAGACTGTAGTAGTTTTTAGCAGGTAGTGAGTCTTTCTCAAAGCAGAGGTAAAAAGGCAACTCTTTTTGAAAGAATGCATTCTCAGTTTCATTTCAGTGTTACTTTATGGGAAGATTATTCACTTATGAGTTAAAACCAAGTATCCCATAGAGGGAAAAAGTCTAATGAGTGAGCATTTGCTGATACAACCAATAAGAGGGCATTTCCAGTAGTTGCTTATTGTTGGCAGAGATCCTGACCCATTCTCAGTGCTGTTGGGCTTCCCTGATACTGTTAGAGTCCTATTCCACCCTAGGGAAGAATAAGCCTACCTGACCTTCCTTCTGTTGTTAGGTTGAAGTTCAAGAAATAACAGATCTGGGTCACTCTCTTCTGCTGGGTGGCCGCTAGATAGTTCTTCAAGTCCTGGTGTTGTAAACAAGTTCATCTTCTTCTTAGAACCTTTGAGAACTCCTCTTTGATTGTGTCTCATGTTATTTCCAAGGTTTATAGTTGTACTTAGCAAGGAGTAGGAAGAAAGGGGACTACACCATCTTGAGTTAATCTAGAAGCTTCCCTGGTGGCTCAGTGGTAAAGAATCCACCTGCCATGTGGGTGGCATGGGTTTGACCCCTGGTCTGGGAGGATCCCACGTTCCACAGGGCAACTAGGCCCATACACCACAACTACTGAGCCTGTGCTCTAGTGCGTAGGAGCTGCAATTACTGAGCCCATATGTGTGCATGTTTAGCTGTGTCCGATTCTGCCACCCCATGGACTGAGGCCCGCCAGGCTCCTCTGTGCATGGACAGGCAAGATACTGGAGTAGGTTGCCATTTCCTCTCCTAGGGTATCTTCCTGACCCAGGTATTAAACCTGGGTCTCTCCTGCATTGACAGGAAGATTCTTTACCATTGCACTACCTAGGAAACCCAACTGAGCCCATGAGCTGCAACTGCTTAAACCCGCACATACTAAAGCCTGTGCTCCACAACAAGAGAAGCTCACACACTGCAATTAGAGAGTAACCCCTGATCCCTGCAACTAGAGAAAAGCCTGCATACCCTTGAAGACCCAGCACAGCCTAAATAAATAAGTAAAATTATTAAAAAAGAAGTTAACCTGCTACTTAGAAAATACCTTAATAACTGGTCTATTCTTCAGAACTCCCAGGCTAGGGAGCAGTCAGGGAGAATATTCTGAAAGTTAGAGAGAGTAAATTAATTTACAATCAATTCCAGGGCACTCTTTGTCCACTTAGCAATTGTAAATTTCCCAGATATTCATATGTAGGGGACTTACTGTAACAGAAAAAAAAAAATTGTTATTCTCACCTTTTTTTTTTTCTAGAGAGAAGAGAAAATAATCAAGTCTTTGGTGACTAAGTTCCCCTCTGAAATCATTAAGTCCAACAAATTAAGCCTATACAGCAGTACAGTACAACAGCTGGCATCGCTTAGCATTACCAGCTATATCACTGCTGCTTTTGTGCTTGCTTTAGGACATCCTGGGTGTGAAATAAACACATTGTACAGTAAAATGCACAAAAAATTTTGTAGAAGATCTATGCACATGACAATATATGCCAGACATGTGTACTAACTTATGTGATTACACATACAAACTCATGTTTGCATCTTTGGAAGTTCCCAGCTGAAAGGTTCATGTATAGGGGATTTACTGTATTTATCTTTTCTCTATAAAATCATATTTTCTTCACCTTTCTTATAAAGCTTGACTTCACATTAGTTGCCACACATGCTGTTTATTTGCCATGAAGTGATGGAATTGGATACCATAATCTTAGTTGTTGTTTTTTTTTTAAAGTTGAGTTTTAAGCCAGCTTTTCCATTCTCCTCTTTCACCTTCAACAAGAGGTGCTTTAGTTCTTCTTCGCTTTCTGCCATAAGGGTGGTGTCATCTGCATATCTGAGGTTATTGGTATTTCTCCTGGAAATCTTGATTCCAGCTTGTGCTTCATCCAGCCCAGGATTTCTCATGATGTACTCTGCATATAAGTTAAATAAGCAGGGTGACAATATACAGCCTTCAGTACTCCTTTTCCAATATGGAACCAGACCATTGTTCCATGTCTAGTTCTTGCTGTTGCTTCCTGATGTGCATACAGGTTTCTCAGCAGGCAGGTAAGGTGATCTGATATTCCCATCTCTTTAAGAATTTTCCACAGTTTGTTGTGATCACACAGTCAAAGTCTTTATCATAGTCAATGAAGCAAAAATAGATGTTTTTCTGAATTCCCCTTGCTTTTTCTATGATCCAGCAGATGTTGGCAATTTGATCTCTGGTTCTTCTCCCTTTTCTAAATCCAACTTGAACATCTGGAAGTTCTCGGTTCATGTACTGTTGAAGCCTAGCTTGGAGAATTTTGAGTGTAACTTTGCTTGCATATGAAATGAGTACAATTATGTGGTAGTTTAAACAATCTTTGCCATTGCCCTTCTTTAGGATTAGAATGAAAACCTACATTTTGGAGTCCTGTGGCCATTGCTGTTTTCCAAATTTGCTGGCATGTTGAGTGCAGCACTTTCACAGGATTATCTTTTAGGATTTGAAATAACTCAACTGGAATTCCATCACCTCTGCTAGTTTTGTTCATAGTGATGTTTCCTAAGGCCCTCTTGACTTCCCACTCCATGATGTCTGACTCTAGCTGAGTGATCACACAATCTTGGTCATCTGGGTCATTAAGATCTCTTTTTTTTTTTGTATAGTTCTTCTGTGAATTCTTGCCACCTCTTCTTAATATCTTCTGCTTCTGTTAGATCCATACTGTTTCTTTTTTTTATTTTGCCCAGCTTTGCATGAAATATTCCCTTGGTATCTCTAATTTTCTTGAAGAGATCTCTAGTCGTTCCCATTCTATTGTTTTCCTCTACTTCTTTGCATTGTTCATTTAGGAAGGCTTTCTTATCTCTCTTTGCTATTCTTTGAAACACCACATTACATAATGTTATTTTGAGTTGGAAAAAAAAAAATCTGCATCTAACCATGTAGTGTTTCCTACTCATACCACCCTATTCTTACAGAAGTTTCCAGATATCACCAAAGGCAAACTTCATCCTGCAATTAGTAGTCAATAATATCTTGCTTTGTTTTGCTCTCATGACTTTTGAAAGTGAGCATGTGCTGTGCTCTGTGCTGTGTTTAGTCACTCAGTTGTGTCCAGTTCTGTGCGACCCCATGGACTATAGGCCACCAAGCTCCTGTATCCATAGGGATTCTCAAGGCAAGGATATTTGAGTGGTTTGTCATGCCCTCCTCCAAGGGATCTTCCCAACCCAGGGATCGAACCCAGGTCTCCCACATTCCAGACAGATTATTTTCTGTCTATGCCACCAGGGGAGCCCAAAAGTGAGCATAATAGTGGTATCCACTTTTGGAGCTTATTAACACTTAACAGCTTATTGTTAAAATTCATGTATATGACAGGGTCTTACTGTGAATTATTCATTTTTACTGCTCATTCAAAATAGTTCACTTTGCCCACTGTTCTACCTTATCATCAAGATCTTAAGTATTATTTAGTGATAGTCTTGAACATACTAATTATTCAAAAAGGTAAGTAAAAGCAGGCTGCAGAAGAACAATGGTAAGAGTTATGAACCATGGATTACAAAAGTATCCAAGTCTGCACCTAATGTCCTATTTTATAAAATAAATGCAAAGGTCCTTTCAGATTTCTAGAAAGTAAGAGGAATATCTTCTACTGCAAACTGACTAAAATGCCGAATTTGAGCCTACTGAATTGAATTTAGAAATAGAAGGAAGTCCCTAAATGCTATCCAATGGAAAGGAAACTAAAAGGCAGAGCAATAAGGATACAAACTCATTCTGCCCTGATCCTGGAGGATCATCAGATTTGCATAAGATCTAAATAGTAAGAATCTTGAAGTTAATGTCTGCACAGTGGGGATGGAAGAATACATCCGAGACTATCTGAGGCAGAGTTGAAAGTGAAAATTCTGTGCAGAGTCAGAACTCATGAAAGCTGGTAGTTGGAATACATACATTCTATCCACAGCAAAAAACCTTTTTCCTCCCTAGGGATCTGAAAGGGAAAAACGAAGTTTTTTGGAACAAATAAATGCCACAACACCATATTTGTTCTGGTAGGGAGTTCAAATTTACCCTACTGTGGGAAATCCTGCTAAGATTAATAAAAAACTGGATCCAGAACACATGATATTTAGAGAGTGCAGAGCAGAAATAAAGGCAAATCTGTTCTAGAGAGATAATTTTACAAGACAGTCAGTGACTTTCTATCAAAAAACAAAATCCCTGCAAAAAGATTAGTGCATGATGCAAAATAATAAAACACAAATAGAAGTAATCCTCCAGCAAATGGTAATTAACTAGAAGGAACAATTAAAGTAAGTATTCTTAAATTGACTAAAGTAAATTTTAAATATTATAAACCACAAGGAAAGTATAAGGCCTTATAAAAAATATAAAATTCGATAAAATACCATTATTTTTGCATCATTTCCTGTTTCATTTGGAATTAATAGTAAAAATCATGTAAAATATTTTATATAAGGATGGAGTTTATGCTAATTGTAGTTTATACTCTCACCATTGAACTCTACTCTGCCTTACTAATTATAAGCAAATAAAATGAATAAATAAATACCCAAACTGCAGAGATGATTTATTTTCTCCCTATTTATCGGGAGACTCCTTTCAACTTAAACAAGATACACCTTTACTTGAAAGAAAACATAAACAGTAACCCAAAATAACTTATAGTACAGGAAATCAATGACAGTAATCATATCTCTCCCTTGGAAAAATGGGTTATTTTTACAAAATGTATCAGACTGTAGCAGGTTTGCTAAGATAGAAAGAAATGACACTTGAATTACTAATCAAATGATCCCCTTTAACTAATCATATTTTTTAATTAGGATGAAAAGCAGGACTATATCATTTAACTGGCATAGTGGGATTCAAAAGATATTCCTTTATTGTTTTCTTCTTAGTTTATGGGATCAATTTTCCATATGGAAATTGTAGTTCTTACAGGCAAGTTTGTATTTTGGCTTTCTTTCTTGTAAAACACATTTTCTTGAGTTCTTGGAATCTGATTGAACATCTCTCTCTCAGAGGATGCCCATAAAGCCATTTTAAAGCCATTTTTGTTATCTCTGGGGTTTATACACATACAGCCTCCAGCCAGAAACTGGACTTTAATTACTGTAAAAACTATGGATGGTTTTCCAATTATGGGTGGGCATAGTCATAATTTTCCCCTTGCCTTTTTTTTCCACACTGATTCTTTGAGCCAAAATAGCAAAAGATGTAATAATAATGTTTCCCACCCATACTTTCATTATGCTGTTAAGATTTGCTGCATTGTAAAAAGGAAAGTGAAATCGTTTGGACTAAACAACAATAGCACTGAAAATAGAAGCAAACTCATATTCTGGTTCAAACAAAGAGCAAAAATAAACCTCCAAACTCTTCCAGCTTTATTTCTGCATTTTCTTATTTCAGCCAGTGAAGCAAAAGCAAAAACTCAGAAAGGAAAACTCTGTGTGGGTAAACGTGTCCAAAGTTGTTGTCATCCTAATGTTCAAATTCTCGTGAGAAATCTGTTTCCATAGTGAGTGGAACTGTATGTCTGACACACTAATAGAAGATGGTATGAATGTTGACAGACTAAATAGAAGGCAAAATGGCACTGAAGCCAGCATAGAGTATCTGCTAAATCATAATCTGGAATTTCCTTTGTTATGGTCTGGCAAATGTCCCATTATCAAACTAGAGTAAAAATAGTAAAACTACTGGGGGTCATCCAGTATTAACTTGTCCAGATCTTTCTTCTGTCTCTTACACTTCCAATGCTATAGCTCTTCCTTTTTAGTATATGACCCCATCTACATTAATGAAGTAATCAAGGACATTCAAGATTAAACCACTTAATTTTCATCCTCTTAACATTCTTATGTCCTTTTGTCTATCTTTTATGAGAAATATTCTGCATATCTGTTATAGTTTAATTTTCATAAAGTAAAATTTCAGAATAGCCTTAGAATTTAGATGGGAAAGAAAACATTGTGCCTATTTGTTGAATAAGGAAATAGAGAGCAAAGTAGTAAATGAGTTGGATAAGTTATCAAACAGGTCTCTAGTTATAGGCTTCTGTCTACGAGCCTCACAATCAGGAGTCAGAATTTTGGGTACAATTCTGTATCTGTGGCAGGTTCCAGCATAAGAAATCTCTCAGTTCCTTGTAAAAATAGGAATAAAAACTGCCTAACTTTTAGATTTTGTGAAAATTAAAATATATATTGCACATAAAACATTTAGAAAAACACCTATGTTATCCTTAGTAAAAGTTAACTATTCTTATTGCCTGAAAGTAATGATTTTTTTAAAAATTGCCATACTAATACTCCTCCTTTTTTTCCTTTTCCCATTTCAGTCTATAATATCCTCACATCCTCTCCATTTGAATATTCTCCCTATTTAAATAATCTATCTACTGTATACCTTGGATTTTTTCCTTTCTCTCTACCAGCATAATCAGACTTTCTATTTCATCACACTTGTTTCACAAGTTAGGCACATATCGCTCAGAGAAGCTTCTGCTTTCTACAAGGAAACAAGGCACCTACCTGTAGGAGCAAACCAAAGTCTGAAGAGAACAGGTTCTCCAAAGGGAACAGTGCTCTTTAATGCCTCCATTTCTACACACCAATTTATTAATCTGTATTTTGCCTTTTGGATTTTTGCCCCAGAACTCTTCTAAAAATGAAGGCTTTGTCTCACTCTCTTCCACATGTAAAACTTTATTTATTCTTGTATCTCTGCCATCCACTATAATGAGGATATTGAGTTTCCTATTTTAATTCTATTTTTTCATGGTTTTTCTTTCTTTATTTATTTTTAAATATAAATTTATTTATTTTAATTGGAGGCTAATTACTTTACAATATTGTATTAGTTTTGCCATACATTGACATGAAAATGCATTCTTTTTTTTCTTACTATCTGAGAGATATGCCTTAGAAAATTCATTTCAACTTTATTTCTCACTATGTTGCTGCTGCTAAGTCGCTTCAGTTGTGTCCAACTCTGTGCGACCCCATAGACGGCAGCCCACCAGGCTCCCCTGTACCTGGGATTCTCCAGGCAAGAACACTGGAGTGGGTTGCCATTTCCTTCTCCAATGCATGAAAGTGAAAAGTCAAAGTGAAGTCGCTAAGTCGTGTTCGACTCTTCATGACCCCATGGACTGCAGCCCATCAGGCTTCTCTGTCCATGGGATTTTCCAGGCAAGAGTACTGGAGTGGGGTGCCATCGCCTTCACCGATTTCTCACTATACTTCTACCTAAATTCTCTCAATTGGCTTTGATCATAACATCGCTGCAAATCATTTTCAAATGCCTTCATCAGTTCAACCTATATTTTTCAAATTCTAATAATGAGTCATGGCCTCTGCTACACACTGAAAATGGATTGAGAAGAAAGAAGTTCTGGTCAATCTGAGGTTTCAAAGATCTTACTGATGCCCTGCTGTTTAACAGTTGACTCTACATTCCTCCCCAAAGGACTAAAACTCTGATTCATAGAATTTTCCATATTCCATGGTGTGAATACTCCCACCATAACAGATGTTAGGTGACCTGAAAGACATTACTGAAGGCAGAGTTGGGAAGAGACTCTAACAATGCACTCTTGTGAACCAGTGTGAGCTGTCTCTAGCATCCATGAGCTTATGACTGTTAAAAATAAAAACCCAAATAAATAAATAAATATTTACAAACTACATAAATTCTGTGTCCAACTTTGATTTCTTACATAAGGATTTACAAAGAGCCTAGGTTAATTTTTCCATTATAGACCATGAATCCTCACAACAGTCATCATATGTTTGTTCCTTCCTCTTATTTTAGAAAAAAGTACAACTGTTTCTACAACTATTCTTTGGAAGTAAGTCACACTTTCACCTGTGAACAATTTTTTTTTAATTAATAAACCTTAAAGTTTAGAGTTAGACTCATTTAAATTCAGGTCTAGATTTATTTAAGTCTTAAGACTTAAAATACTTTGGCCACCCGATGCAAAGAACTGACTCATTTGAAAAGACCCTGATGCTGGGAAAGATTGAAGGCAGAAGGAGAAGGGGATGACAGAGGATGAGATAGTTGGAAGCCATCACCAACTCAATGGACATGAGTTTGAGTAAGCTCAGGGAATTGGTGATGGACAGGGAAGCCTGGCATGCTGCAGTCCATGGTGTGCCAAAGAGTTGGACATGACTGAGTGACTGAACTGAACTGAACTGAACTGAAGGTTTAGAGAGGTGGCACTGGTAGCAAAAAAAAAAAAAAAAAAAAACCACATGCCAATGTTGGAGACATAAGAGACTTGGGTTCATCCCTGGGTCAGAAAGACCCCTCGAGAAGGAAATGGCAAGCCATTTCACTATACTTGCCAGGGAAATCCCATGGATAGAGGAGCCAGTGGGCTATACTCCATAGGGTTGAAAGAGTCAGACACAACTATAAAGTGATTGAAACCACAGTTTAGAGAGGTTTAGGTTTATGGCAAAATACAGAGCAAGGTATAGAGTTCCCACATAAGCCTGTACCTAAACACACAAAACCCCTTTCAATTAACACCTTGTATCAGAGCTATACATCTGTCACATTCAAGGCAGATATATAATGACACATCATTATCACCCTAAGTTCATAATTTACATTAGGGTTTACTGTTAGTGTTGTACATTTTATGAGTATGCAAAAAGTATAATGATAAATATTCCTTATGTATTATCATACAGAATAATTTTTCTGACCCCCCAAATGCTCTGTACTCAATTCATCTCTTCCCACTATAAACCTTGACAACCACAGATACTTTTCCTCTATCTGTATTTTGCCTTTCCAAGAATGTCAAGTAGTTGGAATTGTATGGTATGTAGCCTTTTCATACTGGCTTCTCTCACTCAGTAATATGCATTTAAGTTTACTCTATGTCTTTTGGTTCAATAGCTCACTTCTTTTATTGCTGAACAGTATGCCATCATCTGGATATTCCACAATTTATTTATCTGTTCACATATTGAGGCATATCTTGGTTGCTTCAAGCTGTGACAATTATGAGTAAAGCTACTATATTCCAGTTGAATTATTTCAAATGCTAAAAGATGATGCTGTTAAAGTGCTGCACTCAATATACCAGCAACTTTGGAAAACAGCAGTGGCCACAGGACTGGAAAAGGTCAGTTTTCATTCTAATCCCAAAGAAAGGAAATGCCAAAGAATGTTCAAACTACCACACAACTGTGCTCATCTCACACATTAGCAAAGTAATGTTCAAAATTCTCCAAGCCAGGCTTCAACAGTACATGAACCATAAACTTCCAGATGTTCAATTGGGATTTAGAAAAGGCAGAGGAACCAGAGATCAAATGGCCAACATCTGTTGGATCATTGAAAAATCAAGAGAGTTCCAGAAAAACATATACTTCTGCTCCATTGACTATGACAAAGCCTTTGACTATGTGGATCACAAAAGACTGTGGAAAATTCTTCAAGAGATGGAAATACCAGCCAACCTGACCTGCCTCCTGAGAAATCTGCATACAGGTCAGGAAGCAACAGTTAGAACTGGACATGGAACAACAAACTGGTTCCAAATTGGGAAAGGAGTACTGAAGGCTGTATATTGTCACCCTGATTATTTAACTTATATGCAGAGTGCATCATGAGAAATGCTGGGCTGGAAGAAGCACAAGCTGGAATCAAGATTTCCAGGAGAAATATCAATAACCTCAGATATGCAGATGACATGACCCTTATGACAGAAAGTGAAGAAGAACTAAAGAGCCTTTTGATGAAAGTGAAAGAGGAGAGTGAAAGAGCAGCCTTAAAACTCAACATTCAGAAAACTAAGACCATGGCATCCAGTCTCATCACTTCATGGCAAATAGATGGGGAAACAATGGAAACAGTGACAGACTTTATTTTCTTTAGCTCTGGAATCACTACAGATGGTGACTGCAGCCATGAAATTAAAAGACTCTTGCTCCTTGGAAGTAATGCTATGATAAACCTAGACAAAATATTAAAAAGCAGAGATATTACCTTGCTGACAAAGGTCCATCTAGTCAAAGTTATGGTTTTTCCAGTAGTCATGTATGGATGTGAGAGTTGGCCTATAAAGAAAGCTGAGCGCTGAATAATTGATGCTTTTGAAATGTGGTATTGGAGAAGACTCTTGAGAGTCCCTTGGACTGCAAGGAGATCAAACCAATCAATCCTAAAAGAAATCAGTCCTGAATATGCATTGGAAGGACTGATTCTGAAGCTGAAATTCCAATACTTTGGCCACCTGATGCGAAGAACTAACTTATTGAAAGACCCTAATGCTGGGAAAGATTGAAGGCAGGAGGAGAAGGGACCACAGAGAATGAGATAGTTGTATGACATCACTGACTCAATGGACATGAGTTTGAGCATGCTCCAGGAGTTGGTGATGGACAGGAAAGACTGGTGGGCTGCCGTCCATGGGGTCATAAAGAGTCGGACATGACTGAGCAACTGAACTGAAACATCCATTTGCAGGTTTTCATGTGGAGATGTTTTCTGCTCCTGAGAAGGGCATGGCAACCCACTCCAGTATTCTTGCCTGGATAATCCACATGGACAGAGGAGCCTGGTGGGCTACACTCCATGGGGTCACAAAGAGTTGGACATGACTGAACGACTAAGCACAGCACAGGTAAGTACCAAGGAGAATGATTGTTCAACTGTATCATAAGAGTATATCTAAGTTTTGTGCTATATGTTGAATGTCAAACTGTGTTCCAAAGTGTTTGTACCATTTTGCTTCCCTGCCAGCAGTGAATGAGAGTTCCCATCGCTCCACATCCTTGCCAGTATTTGTCATGTTAGAGTTTTGGATTTTGACCATTCTACTTGGTGTGTAGTGGTATCTCAGTGTTATTTTAATTTGATATTCCATAATGATACCATGCTGAACATGTTTTCATATGCTTACTTGCTATCTGTATATCTTCTTCAATGAGGTGTTTGTTCAAGTCTTCTGACCATTTTAAAATTATGCTGTTTGGTTTCTTCTTGCTGAGTTTTAAGAGCTATTTAGACACATGATATAACAGTTCTCTATTGGATATATCATTTTCAAAGAGATTCTTCCAGTCTGTAACTTATCTTTTTATTTCCTTGACATTGTCTTTTGCAGAGCAGATATTTCTAATTTTAATTAAGTACAACTTTCTATATTTCTTCTGTGTATCCTGTCTTATGTTATATCTAAAAGTCATCACCATACTCAAGGTCACTCAGCTTTTCTTCTTTATTATCTACTAGAAGTTTTATAGGGTTTTTTGTTTAGATTCATTTTAAGTTACTTTTCATGAAAAGTGTAAGGTCTGTGTCTAGATTCCTTTCTTTGCATGTAGATGTCCAGTAGTCTTTATCAAAGATCAGTCCAAAGGTTTACAGAGGTCTATTGCTGACCTCTCTGCTTTGTTCTGTTGATCAATTTGTCTCTTATTTCACCAGTATCACACTATCTCACCTACTATAGCTTTATTGGAAGCCAGTGATAACAGTCCTCAAGTGTTGTCCTTATCCTCTAATATTACGTTGGCTATTCTAAGTCTTTTAGCTCTCCATGTAAACTTTAGAATTCACATTGTTCATATTCATAAAACAACTTTCTGGGATTTTGGTTTGGATTGCACTGAATCTATAAATCAAGTTGGGAAGAACTGACATCTTGACAATATTGAGTCCTCCAACCAAAACATTTTGTTTGTAGGGTTCAGTGCTAATAATTTCAGCAGCAAAATCCCTAAAAATAACATCTAATGTCATGAATACTGTAATTATACTTTCAACCCCCTCACAGATTCAAACAGCATTTTAGCCTATTAATACCCCCATGAATTTGACCAGAGGATAAAAATGTTTGCTGTTACTGATTCTATATTTTCTTATATGTACCTCTATCTATCCATTCATCTTTCTATATCACATTTTCTTTAGTTCTAAACTGATCATTGTTATTGAATTCTGGCCAAATTTTTCAAATAGCCTTTACAAAAATGTTTGTTTATCATATTAACTGGTAAATGAACATGATATTGTAAAAGGTAGAGAGAATTTCAATCCCTCTATGGAACCATTCCATGAAACTTGTTCAAAACTCAAGTAGTTGTAGTAATAGGAAGAACAGACACTGAAATTTACTTTGCATTCACCATATCTCTGGCACTCTCCTGGATATAATCACTCCTAAAATCTTTTACGTATGTACTAATGTAGCACATGTTCCTTGTGAAGAAACTGAGGCCTACAGAGTTAAGTAAGTCTCTTAAGGTGTATAGTCCATAAAGGCAAAATGTGATTACTAACAAGTTTATCTAATACCATGATCCTATCTATGATTTTAAACAACCTTCTCAAAATAGAATTGACTAAGATGATATATATGACTGTTATGGGTTGAATTGTGCAGCCCCCCAAATATATGGTCAGATACTTTTCCCCAGATATCTGTGAATCTGATGTATTTTTGGAAATAGAGTCTTTCAAATGTAATCAAGTAAAGATGAAGTTATACTGGAGAAGAGCAAGAACTTAATACAGTGTGGTATTGTAGGAAGAAGAGGAGAAGAAAAACACAGAAAACAGACACAGAAGCAGAACCATATATTAGGATGAAGGTATAGATTGTAGAAATGTAGTTACAGGCTAAGAAAGGACAAGGATTGCTATTGACAGCAGAAGCCAAAAGAAAGGCATGGAACAGACTATCCCCTAGAGCATTCAGAGAGAGTATACTTCTGTTGCTTTAAGCCACCTAGTCTGTGTACTTGATTGTGACAGTCGTAGAAAACTAATAGCAGTGACCATGTATATTCAGTGTTTAAATCTAATAGGACACACACATTGCTTACATTTGCAGAAATCTTTACAGAGTTATTAGGAAAGGTTAATATAGAGTATAAATCTCATCCCCAAGATCACAATGTAATTTAACATAATTAAAACCATTTTCAAGTTAATGTATCTAAATTATTGATAACATAAAATTTTTAATAAGGAAATAAATATACATGTTTTCATTTAAAATGGGTCATATATGCTTGTGTGTGTGCTCAGTCATTTCAGTTGTGTCTGACTCTTTGAGACCCTTTAGACTGTAGCCTCCTCTGTCCATGGGATTCTCTAGGCAAGAATACTAGAGTGGGTTGCCACTTCCTCCTCCAGGGGATCTTTCTGACCCAGGGATCCAACTGAGTCTCTTGTGTCTCCTGCATTGGCAGGTGCAATTCTTTACCACTAGTGCCACCTGGGAAGCCTACTTGTTATCACTTACCCTAAAGTGTAAATTACATAAAAGATCTTTCATTTATCATAATAACATATTGTCAGAAATAGGTCAAGCAGTTTATTTCTCCTCTTCTTGACCATGTAATACTTAGGGAAGACTTTTAAATTGGCAAGACAGGAAATGTCATTTTATATTCACTTTTATGTGTTTTGATTTTTGTCTAAAGTAATTGTCAAATTCTCTCTCTCAAAAAATTGTTTTCCCAGAAATAAACTGGTTTCTTGTTTTATATATACATATATATGTATATATATCGTACAAAACATCAAGTAATTGCTCTCAGGACAGTTACATTCTAGTAAAAATAAAAGATGAGAGCAAATTAGAGACAATGTTCATCTCAAGAAGTTGACTCCATAAATCATATAATATTGGAATAAAAATCCCAATATCGGTAATACATTTTCAGTTCAGTTCAGTTCAGTCACTCAGTCGTGTCTGACTCTTTGCGACCCCATGAATCGCAGCACGCCAGGCCTCGATGTCCATCACCAACTCCCGAAGTTCACTCAGACTCACATCCATTGAGTCAGTGATGCCATCCAGCCATCTCATCCTCTGTCATCCCCTTCTCCTCCTGCCCCCAATCCCTCCCAGCATCAGAGTCTTTTCCAATGAGTCAACTCTTCGCATGAGGTGGCCAAAGTACTGGAGTTTCAGCTTTAGCATCAGTCCTTCCAAAGAAATCCCAGGGCTGATCTCCTTCAGAATGGAATGGTTGGATCTCCTTGCAGTCCAAGGGACTCTCAAGAGTCTTCTCCAACACCACAGTTCAAACGCATCAATTCTTCGGCACTCAGCCTTCTTCACAGTCCAACTCTCGCATCCATACATGACCACTGGAAAAACCATAGCCTTGACTAGACAGACCTTAGTCGGCAAAGTAATGTGTCTGCTTTTGAATATACTATCTAGGTTGGTCATAACTTTTCTTCCAAGGAGTAAACGTCTTCTAATTTCATGGCTGCAGTCACCATCTGCAGTGATTTTGGAGCCCAAAAAAATTAAGTCTAACACTGTTTCTACTGTTTCCCCATCTATTTCCCATCGAGTGGTAGGACCAGATGCCATGATCTTCATTTTCTGAATGTTGAGCTTTAAGCCAACTTTTTCACTCTCCTCTTTCACTTTCATCAAGAGACTCTTTAGTTCCTCTTCACTTTCTGCCATAAGGGTGGTGTCATCTGCATATCTGAGGTTATTGATATTTCTCTCGGCAATCTTGATTCCAGCTTGTGCTTCATCCAGTCCAGCGTTTCTCATGATGTACTCTGCATATAATTTAAATAAGCAGGGTGACAATATACAGCCTTGACGTACTCTTTTTCCTATTTGGAACCAGTTGTTCCATGTCCAGTTCTAACTGTTGCTTCCTGACCTGCATACAGATTTCTCAAGAGGCAGATCAGGTGATCTGGTATTCCCATCTCTTTCAGAATTTTCCACAGTTTATTGTGATCTACACAATCAAAGGCTTTGGCATAGTCAATAAATTTCACAAATATTTATCTCAATCATTGTGATTTTGAAATATTTATTTTTGTTGTTATTTTTATTAAATTTATTTTTATTATTGAAACTGAAATAATTATTGCTGAAATAATTATTAAATTTTATCCAGAAACTTCTGAGTTTCTCTTTATCATTCACTAACACTGGAAAAATTATGAAGCAATTAGTTAATCATATACTTTACATAAAATTTGCTGAAAAACATTTATATTGATGATTTTTCTGAGAAAAAGTTTCTTATGTAGATGTTTATGTACTTGTATAACCTAAAAAAACCATGGAAGTGTGTCTTTATGTTATAAAAAGTTTGTTGGTTACTCTCAAAGCCACAGGAACGTAGAGATGGAAAAAATTTGTGAGAATTCTAACTATTTGGGAAAATCCAACTGTAATCCAGAAAAATTCCACATAAAGCACAGCAGGCTAGACTATGCTGCAGTAACAATTAAAGCATGAAATCTGCTTGACTTAACATGAATAAGGTTAATTTTTGCCCATGTTACAATCGAGCATTTTAAGTGGGTCTTCTTGCAGGCTCTTTTTCATGCAGTGACTGCCATCTTGTAATTTTTCATTTCATATTTAAAAGATGGGTTTTGAAAATCACCTTGCAAAGGGAAAATGGTTAATCATATTGGAGTTTTCACAGCCGGGCTTGGGGAAGGGGTTCGACCTACATACAAATCATATGGCAGTAATCTCTCTGAAAAGTAGCCAGAAAATGTAGTCTTCCTGTGTACTCAGAAAACCAAACAGGATCTGGTGAGCAAAAGCAATGTGTCTGCCATTACCTCAACCACAAACTACACACTTGGGGAATCTTTGATAATCACAATGCTTTTCAGCTTCAATAAGGTAAGTCTTTCTTGTATAAAATGAGAGAAGAAAAAATACTAGGTTTTTCTTAGGTTTTCTCCAGCCCTCAAATTCTCATACTCAATGACAGTAAGTACTTAGGCTCTTCCCCACCCCCCGCCCCGCATTCAGAATTCCTATTGAATTTGTCATATACATATGCAGTAAATAATTAATGAAACATTATGCTTCAGTTCAGTCGCCCAGTCATGTCGAACTCTTTTGTGACCCCATGAACTGCAGCACGCCAGGCCTCCCTGTCCATCACCAACTCCTGGAGTTACCCAAACTCATGTCCATTGAGTCAGTGATGCCATCCAACCATCTCATCCTCTGTCGTCCCCTTCTCCTCCTGCCCTCAATCTTTCCTAGCATGAGGGTCTTTTCAAATGAGTAAGCACTTCGCATCAGGTGGCCAAAGTATTGGAGTTTCAGCTTCAACATCAGTCCTTCCAGTGAACACCCAGGACTGATCTCCTTTAGGATGGACTGGTTGGATCTCCTTGCAGTCCAAGGGACTCTCAAGAGTCTTCTCCAACACCACAGTTCAAAAGCATCAATTCTTCAGTGCTCAGCTTTCTTTACAGTTCAACTCTCACTTCCATAACCTTGACTAGACAGACCTTTGTTGACATTCTGCTTAAATGCATAGAAAAAAGAAAAAAGAAGAAGAAGGGCTTTCCTGGTGGCTCAGATCATAAAGAATCTGCCTTCCAATGCAGGAAACCCAGTTTTGAGCCCTGGCTCAGGAAGATCCCCTAGAGAATGAAATGGCAATCCATGCCAGCATTGTTGCTTGGAGAATGCATGGACAGAGGAACCTGGCAGGATACAGTCCACAGGGTCACAAAGAATAGGACACAACTAAGCATCTAATATACAGACAAGAAAGAATAATACATACACAAAAAAGAATTTAGAATTCAAACACTTAACAAGTTAATAGAATAAAAAAATAAAGTTTTTACTAAGTCACAAAGACTTAAGTGACAAAATATAGATATAAAACTTTGGAACACTAAGGAAGTATAATTGATTTTTTTCTTTTTTTAATATAAATTTATTTATTTTAATTGGAGGTTAATTACTTTACAATATTATATTGGTTTGGCCATACATCAACATGAATCCACCAGGGGTGTACACGTGTTCCCCATCCTGAACCCCCTCCCTCCTTTCTCCCTGTACCATCCCTCTGGGTCATCCCAGTGCACCAGCCCCAAGCATCCTGTATCCTGCATCGAACCTGGACTGGCAATTCATTTCATATATGATATTATAAATGTTTCAATGCCATTCTCCCAAATCATCCCACCCTCTCCCTCTCCCACAGAGTCCAACAGACTGTTCTATACATCTGTGTCTCTTTTGCTGTCACATACAGGCTTATCGTTACCATCTTTCTAAATTCCACATATATGCATTAGTATACTGTATTGGTGTTTCTCTTTCTGGCTTACTTCACTCTGTATAACAGGCTCCAGTTTCATCCACCTCATTAGAACTGATTCAAATGTATTCTTTATAATGGCTGAGTAATACTCCATTGTGTATATGTACCACAGCTCTCTTATCCATTCGTCTGCTGATGGACATCTAAGTTGCTTCCATGTCCTGGCTATTATAAACAGTGCTGCGATGAACATTAGGGTACACTTGTCTCTTTCAATTCTGGTTTCCTCGGTGTGTATGCCCAGCAGTGGGATTGCTGGGTCATAAGGCAGTTCTATTTTCAGTTTTTTAAGGAATCTCCACACTGTTCTCCATAGTGGCTGTGCTAGTTTGTATTCCTACCAACAGTGTAAGAGTTCAGAGATTTACTATAATTGTGTGGATGAGATGGTTAATTTTAAGTGTCAATCTGACTGAGTAATGGGATGTCCAGATATTTGTGTGTGTTTCTGGATGAGATTAGCATGTAAATTGTGAGACTGAGTAAAGCCTTCCCCAGTGTGAGTGAGTGAGCATCATCCAATGCATAGAGCTGAGTAGGGGAAAGAGAACTTGCTGTCTTTGCCTAACTGATAAGCTGGGACATGTTTCCTCTCCTGCGCTAAGACTGGGACCTGTATATTGGTGCTCTTGGTTTTCAGACCTTCAAACTCAGACTGGAACTACACTCAGTTTTCCTGAGTCTCCAGTTTGTAGACAACAGAACATGGAAATCTACATCCTCCATGATCATGTGAACCAGTTCCCTATAATAAATCTCTTTATATAGAAAATAGATAGATGAATAAATACATGATAGATATAGAGATATATACTTCTCTAGAAAACTCTAACACAATGTTTTTTTTTTCCTTTTGTTTCCTTCAGCTTGAATTGTTTAAAATTTTTCTCAAAATGTGATCTCATACATCTTATAAATAAAATCTGTAGTAAGTTAGTTCTTTATGCTATATATTAAAGTTCTTTAAACCATGTCATATTTAGTACATGAAAGAAATTGATTTACAGTTTCAGTTTCATAATATAAATAATGCAAGAAGTATTATGCTTTTTAAAAATATGCAAGCTTAGTGACTTTCATGCTGTAGCATTGTTCTATAATCTACAAAAATAACATTTTGAAGTGCTTATTCATCATATTTAAATGGTTTCTGGCCTTTGTTGAATGGTTAAATGATAAAAATCCAAACTTAATCAAATATATAGACTCAATACAACAATAATCTCCATCCCTTTTTCCCCAGCTGTGAAAATGCTTCTAGTTTATTTGTTTACCCAACACTCATATGTTGCTTACTACAAGACAGTCAGTGCATTATAAATACTTTCTAAAATCTCATCTCTGCCTTCTGGGATAGGCAATGTTATTTTCATATTTTAATGACTAAGCAAGGTTTCAGCAACTTGCTCAATAAATTCAATAACACGTCCAAGTTCACAAACACAGCTTAAACACCATGGAATGGCATAAAAATATTTGGAAACACTGTCATCTTTAAATACATATGAATATAGTTTCTGGCTCCTGTGGTTAATAGACATTCAGGTTAAGAAGATATACAGGTCCAATATATTTCTTTGGGATCAAGAGCTCTCCAAGAGAAAAATAGCCATGGAGAAGCAATCAACTCTTGGTAATGCCTTGTCATCCCAAGTGATTATTTCTGTTTTTTCTAACACCTTTCTGTTATAAAAGTTAGTAAAATTTGCCTAACCAGTAGACAGTTTATTTATAAAACCAGATAAATTAAATGTGGCCATTTCCATGCTCTTGCATTCTAATTCCTTTAGAACTGGAATAGGTTCTAAAAGTTTGAATGGTCTTATAATCATATTCAGGGAAGGACAAAGATTAATCTGTATGTATTCCACTATTACTATTTTAGTGGTAAAGAAAACAGCTTATATATTTACATGTTCTAGAAATGAAGTAAGCATCTGGCCAGGGGAGAGCCACTGTACTCTGATTTGGAAAGACAGGGAATGTGCTTGGTAATAGTTTCTTCAAAAGAATCATGAAGAAGAGACAGTGATGATTTAGAATCGATTCTCTGAGGAAATATATCATGCGCTTTGCAGGAGACAAAACAGCCTTCAGTTTTGTAGGCACATTCTTGTCAGCGAGTACACAACGGTGCAATAGACAATGTATGATCATGCTACAAAATTGTTTTTACTATTCTTTTTTTTTTACATAAGTAAAAAAATTCCTGGTTTGTTGCACCTCAGATCCAAGCAGGAGTGTTGTTTGTGAATATTGATTTACTTACTTTGAGTGTTATGGGTGCAAACATTTTGACTATGACTAGATAAAAGCACATTTCCTTTTAGCTATATTATTTCTTCTGTGGTCACTTTCTAATTGATACAAAGCACAAACTAACAGTTGACTGAAGCTACCACTCAGGCAGGTCAAATTCACCTGAAAGGACTAGTTTTTCTATCTTTCAAAAACTTGTTTCAGATATGTTCTAGCTCATAAATTACCATTTGATGAGAAAATTTGTTGAAACTTCTTTGGTATATCTAGTCTCAACACCATTCTTCAGTTTTCTAATATTAGTTTACTTGTATGATTTCCTAGATTTTTAGGTACTACTTGAGACTCCTTGTCACATAAAACTGCAACTTGGTTAGAAGTTTATAATAACTTCTCAGTCAGGACATTACTAAATGACCTCCAGCTTCATCATTGTAATAAAATAGTGCCCTTCTAAATGTCAGGAGCATATCTAAATTTTTTACTACTGTCTGCTTTGTTAAAATGTTCAGAACACGTGGGTGATTAGAGACCAGGTACCATGTAAACATTACAGTCACGAAATTCTGTTTTTATCATATAAATGATCTAATAAGAATATAGTGAAAACAAAACAAAGAACCAATATGTTATTTTCCACGTATGTTCCTTCCGCAAAAGACATCTCCAAATATTCCAATGTTACCTAGATTTGGTATGCAGATTCAGTATGAAGTAAACATTGTTCAGCTCAGTCGCTCAGTCATGTCCGACTTTTTGCGATCCCATGAATCGCAGCACGCCAGGCCTCCCTGTCCATCACCAACTCCCAAAGTTCACTCAGACTCAGGTCCATGGAGTCCGTGATGCCATCCAGACATCTCATCCTTGGTCGTCCCCTTCTTCTCCTGCCCCCAATCCCTCCCAGCATCAGAGTATTTTCCAATGAGTCAACTCTTCACATGAGGTGGCCAAAGCACTGGAGTTTCAGCTTTAGCATCAGTCCTTCCAAAGAAATCCCAGGGCTGATCTCCTTCAGAATGGACTGGTTGGATCTCCTTGCAGTCCAAGGGACTCTCAAGAGTCTTCTCCAACACCACAGTTCAAAAGCAAAAATAATTTGGCACTACCCTTCTTCACAGTCCAACTCTCACATCCATACATGACCACAGGAAAAACCATAGCCTTGACTAGATGGACCTTAGTCGACAAAGTAATGTGTCTGCTTTTGAATATACTATCAAGGTTGGTCATAACTTTTCTTCCAAGGAGTAAGCGTCTTTTAATTTCATGGCTGAAGTCACCACCTGTAGTGATTTTGGAGCCCCAAAAAATAAAGTCTGACACTGTTTCTACTGTTTCCTCATCTATTTCCCATGAAGTGATGGGACCGGATGCCATGATCTTTGTTTTCTGAATGTTGAGCTTTAAGCCAACGTTTTCACTCTCCACTTTCACTTTCATCAAGAGGCTTTTTAGCTCCTCTTCACTTTCTGCCATAAGGGTGGTGTCCTCTGCATATCTGAGGTGATTGATATTTCTCCTGGCAATCTTGATTCCAGCTTGTGCTTCTTCCAGCCCAGCGTTTCTCATGATGTACTCTGCATAGAAGTTAAATAAGCAGGGTGACAATATACAGCCTTGACATACTCCTTTTCCTATTTGGAACCAGTCTGTTGTTCCATGTCTAGTTCTAACTGTTGCTTCCTCACCTGCATACAGATTTCTCAAGAGACAGGTCAGGTGGTCTGGTATTCCCATCTCTTTTAGAATTTTCCACAGTTTATTGTGATCCACACAGTCAAAGGCTTTGGCATAGTCAATAAAGCAGAAATAGATGTTTTTCTGGAACTCTCTTGCTTTTTTCCATGATCCAGTGGATGTTGGCAATTTGATCTCTGGTTCCTCTGCCTTTTCTAAAAGCTGCTTGAACATCAGGGAGTTCACGGTTGACGTATTGCTGAAGCCTGGCTTGGAGAATTTTGAGCATTACTTTACTAGCATGTGAGATGAGTGCAATTGTGCGGTAGTTTGAGCATTCTTTGGCATTGCCTTTCTTTGGGATTGGAATGAAAACTGACCTTTTCCAGTCCTGTGGCCATGGCTGAGTTTTCCAAATTTGCTGGCATATTGAGTGCAGCACTTTCACAGTATCATCTTTCAGGATTTGAAACAGCTCCACTGGAATTCCATCACCTCCACTAGCTTTGTTCATAGTGATGCTTTCTAAGGCCCACTTGACTTCACATTCCAAGATGTCTGGCTCTAGATTAGTGGTCACATCATCATGATTATCTGGGTCGTGAAGATCTTTTTTGTACAGTTCTTCTGTGTATTCTTGCCACCTCTTCTTTATATCTTCTGCTTCTGTTAGGTCCAGACCATTTCTGTCCTTTATCGAGCCCATCTTTGCATGAAATGTTCCCTTGGTATCTCTGATTTTCTTGAAGAGATCTCTGGTCTTTCCCATTCTGTTGTTTTCCTCTATTTCTTTGCATTGCTCGCTGAGGAAGGCTTTCTTATCTCTCCTTGCTATTCTTTGGAACTCTGTATTCAGATGCTTATATCTTTCCTTTTCTCCTTTGCTTTTCGGTTCTCTTCTTTTCACAGCTATTTGTAAGGCCTCCCCAGACAGCTGTTTTGCTTTTTTGCATTTCTTTTCCATGGGGATGGTCTTGATCCCTGTCTCCTGTACAGTGTCACAAACCTCATTCCATAGTTCATCAGGCACTCTATCTATCAGATCTAGGCCCTTAAATCTATTTCTCACTTCCACTATATAATCATAAGGGATTTGATTTAGGTCATACCTGAATGATCTAGCAGTTTTCCCTACTTTCTTCAACTTGAGTCTGAATTTGGTAATAAGGAGTTCATGATCTGAGCCACAGTCAGCTTCTGGTCTTGTTTTTGTTGACTGTATAGAACTTCTCCATCTTTGGCTGCACAGAATATAATCAATCTGATTTCGGTGTTGACCATCTGGTGATGTCCATGTGTAGAATCTTCTCGTGTGTTGTTGGAAGAGGGTGTTTGCTATGACCAGTGCATTTTCTTGGCAAAACTCTATTAGTCTTTGCCCTGCTTCATTCCGCATTCCAAGGCCAAATTTGCCTGTTACTCCAGGTGTTTCTTGACTTCCTACTTTTGCATTCCAGTCCCCTATAATGAAAAGGACATCTTTTTTGGGTGTTAGTTCTAAAAGGTCTTGTAGGTCTTCATAGAACCGTTCAACTTCAGTTTCTTCAGCGTTACTGGTTGGGGTATAGACTTGGATAACTGTGATATTGAATGGTTTGCCTTGGAGACAAACAGAGATCATTCTGTCATTTTTGAGATTGCATCCAAGTACTGCATTTTGGACTCTTTTGTTGACCATGATGGCTACTCCATTTCTTCTGAGGGATTTCTGCCCCCAGTAGTAGGTATAATGATCATCTGAGTTAAATTCACCCATTCCAGTCCATTTTAGTTCACTGATTCCTAGAATGTCGACGTTCACCCTTGCCATCTCTTGTTTGACCACTTCCAGTTTGCCTTGATTCATGGACCTGACATTCCAGGTTCCTATGCAATATTGCTGTTTACAGCATTGGATCTTGCTTCTATCACCAGTCCCATCCACAACTGGATATTGTTTTTGCCTTGGCTCCATCCCTTCATTCTTTCTGGAGTTATTTCTCCACTGATCTCCAGTAGCATACTGGGCACCTAATGACCTGGGCAGTTCCTCTTTTGTTATCCTATCATTTTGCCTTTTCATACTGTTCATGGGGTTCTCAAGGCAAGAATACTGAAGTGGCTTGCCATTCCCTTCTCCAGTGGACCACATTCTGTCAGACCTCTCCACCATGACCCGCCTGTCTTGGGTTGCCCCATAGGCATGGCTTGGTTTCATTGAGTTAGACAAGGCTGTGGTCCTAGTGTGATTTGATTGACTAGTTTTCTGTGAGTATGGTTTCAGTGTGTCTGCCCTCTGATGCCCTCTTGCAACACCTACCATCTTACTTGGGTTTCTCTTGCCTTGGGCGTGGGATATCTCTTCACGGCTGCTCCAGCAAAGCACAGCTGCTGCTCCTTACCTTGGACAAGAGATATCTCCTTACCGCCGCCGTTCCTGACCTTCAACATGGGATAGCTCCTCTAGGCCCTCCTGTGCCTGCGCAGCTACCACTCCTCAGGTTGCTCCTCCTGGCTGCCGGCCCTGGCCTCGGGCTTGGGGTGGCTCCTCAGGGTCACCGCCCCTGGCCTCAGGCGCAAGGTGGCTTCTCCTGGCCACCGCTGACCTGGGACGTGGGGTGTCTCCTCCCAGCCGCCGCTGACCTCGGATGCAGGGTAGCTCCTCTTGGCTGCCGCCCCTGACCTCGGACATGGGGTAACTCCTCCCAGTCGCCACTGACCTCGGATGCAGGGCAGCTCCTTTCGGCCTTTCCTGCACCGTCACAGCCTGGCACTCTAGGCCACTGCCCCTGACCTCGGTCGTGGGGTAGGCCGTGCTCAGTGCGCCGGCTCGCAGCCACCTGTGCTCAGTGTGCTGGCTCGCAGCCGCCTGCGTTCAGTGTGCCGGCTCGCCAACACTGGCTGCAGATGACTCTCCAGATCAGTCTTCCCGTGGAGCCGGTGGGAGATCCCGAAGGAGCCCCCAAATGTTATGCCCAAGTCACGAAATCTCCCAATGACCACCAGGGAGCCTATATCTGATGCAAAAGGGAGAGAGTTTTTATTACCAAACTCGAGCTGGGGCTCCCACCGATAATGACACATTGTACGATGTGTTAATAATTAGTAACCAGATGATGTAACAATTAGCTAACTAATATAAAGCAAAACAGCATTGTCAGATCATCACCTGTACATAAGTCAGAAATAGACTCTATAACACAAGGAAGCAAACCATCCCTGGTCATGGAGTTACCTCATAGAGGTGTGCTGGCTGTACAGGGCACCCAGGCTCCCATCATTCCAGCTTACATTCCAGCTAGTGAACTGGGCATGAAATACTGTGCACTGGTGAAATGAGTACTCTACATATTGTGACCTTTTTCTAAAGAGTTTTAGATTGTACATTCTAAGCTCATATTTAACCAAGTTTTATCTGTAAGATTTTTTTTACAGTTCAGGTGTAGGTTAGGCCTCTCTTAAGAAATTTTGATTCTCTTTCTGCCAGAAATTCCTCAAAACAAAACTTTCAGGACCACTTTTTCTGCTAATGTCTAGGCTTGGGTTTTGTGATATCTGACACCACCCTTATGGCAGAAAGTGAAGAGGAACTAAAAAGCCTCTTGATGAAAGTGAAAGAAGAGAGTGAAAAAGTTGGCTTAAAGCTCAACATTCAGAAAACAAAGATCATGGTGTCTGGTCCCATCACTTCATGGCAAATAGATGGGGAAACAGTGGAAACAGTGTCAGACTTTATTTTTTGGGCTCCAAAATCACTGCAGATGGTGACTGCAGCCATGAAATTAAAAGACGCTTAGTCCTTGGAAGAAAAGTTACGACCAACCTAGATAGCATATTCAAAAGCAGAGACATTACTTTGCCAACAAAGATCCGTCTAGTCAAGGCTATGGTTATTCCTGTGGTCATGTATGGATGTGAGAGTTGGACTGTGTCGAAAGCTGAGCAACGAAGAATTGATTCTTTTGAATTGTGGTGTTGGAGAAGACTCTTGAGAGTCCCTTGGACTGCAAGGAGATCCAACCAGTCCATTCCGAAGGAGATCAGCCCTGGGATTTCTTTGGAAGTAATGATGCTGAAGCTGAAACTCCAGTCCTTTGGCCACCTCATGCGAAGAGTTGACTCATTGGAAAAGACTCTGATGCTGGGAGGGATTGGGGGCAGGAGGAGAAGGGGACAACCCAGGGTGAGATTGCTGGATGGCATCACTGACTCAATGGACGTGAATCTGAGTGAACTTTGGGAGTTGGTGATGGACAGGGAGGCCTGGCGTGCTGCGATTCATGGAGTCGCAAAGAGTCAGACACGACTGAGTGACTGACCTGAACTGAACAGTGTGCATAATTCAAACAGAATAAATTTGCTTTGAATTTCGGGAGCATGTTTTTCCACTAATTTAAGCCCAGGTCTAGATGAGCAAGCCTTGTTCCCTTCTGCGGGCCAGTATATTAAAATGTTCTTTCATTTTTGACCATTTTAGAGGCTCCATTGCTATAAGGGATTCTAATTCTCTGCCTTGTCACCAAATTTTATTTCCTGTCCAAGCAGCTGTGAAAATGCAAGCTTTTTCTTTATAGAGAATAAAGTGGTTCCAGGACAATTGCCAGCTTTGAATAGCTTCTTCATTTTTTGCTTCCAAAAATTTCCCTTAATTTCTTTGGAGGTCAGTCTTCTAGCTTAAAGACTTATGTGTTACATTTTATCACACATGTCAAGTCATTTTGTGCCAGGGGATTCTTTGCAGGTATTTCCGTTATCTTACAGGTGAAATAAAAATAAATTGTAAACTCTATAGATTGGAATCCTACTGATCAGGGAACTCCTAGACTGAATAGCAGCAAGAAGCAGCATCAATTTTTTCTTTTATGGATTAATTTGTATTTTCTGTAATTTGCATTCTGAATAAATCTGTAGATGTCACAGTCCTGGAAGGAACATCTTTCATGATGGTACCTTAGTGAGATGTGTGCACCCTAGCTAAGAATAACTGGTCCTGGCTACAAACTCTTAGAGAGCAGAGAAATGAGTTCAACTTTGTGTATAGACCTGACATACCAATTCACACAATACTAGCATTTCATTTAAAAAGTAAGCCTTCTAGAAGTAAAATACTGGAATTTGAAGGACATGTAGAATAGTAATAGATACAGAATAAAGTACAGGACATATTAAATTGAGAACAAAATTTAGAAGCCTGGAAGCATATGTTACAGTGTATGTGTTGTTCAGTTGCTCAGTAGTGTCTGACTCTTTGCAACTCCATGGACTGCAGCACACCAGGCTTCCCTTTCCTTCACCATCACACAGAGCTTGTTCAAACTCATGTCCATTGAGTCGGTGATGCTATCCAACCATCTTGTCCTCTGCCGTCCCCTTCTGCTCCTACTTTCAATATTTCCTAGCATGAAGGTCTTTTCAAATGAGTCAGTTCTTCACATCAGGTGGCCAAAGTATTGAAGCTTCAGCATCAGTCCTACTAATGAATATTCAGGACTGATTTCATTTAGGATTGATTGGTTTGATCTTACAGTCCAAGGGACTCTCAAGAGTCTTCTTCAACACCACAGTTTGAAAGCATTAATTCTTTGGTGCTCAGCCTTCTTTATGGGCTAACTCTCACATCCATACATGAATACTGGAAAAACCACTGCTTTGACTATATATACCTTTGTTGGCAAAGTAATCTCTCTGCTTTTTATGGACAATAGTAGATATTCATCTGCTGGATAACAGTAGATGTCATTAGGTAATGCCTGTAACCTAGAGAGATTTTCTAATTTCCTTGGGAGGCATTGTGCTTAGGATTTATCTTTCTATGAAACAGATAATAATTCTCTATAGGATGAGAATGAGATGAGTTCTTCACTTCTTTCTAAAATGGTCCTAAAAATTTGGGGCTCAATTTTGTCAAAGTAAAAGCATGTCTCTACAACTTTTACTTCTATGGAACATAGCATTTTCCAACAAGCCAATTTATCCTCATGATGCTGTTTATTATCATAATTTATGAGTTCTCTTAGAATCATATGACCCAAGAAGTTAATTATTCCAGAAAAAAAGGAACTGCAGATGAACTAATCAGCTGACAATAATAAATTTGAATCTGGCAATAGCTGATGATGTCTATAAAATTCATCTCACTACAAAAGTTTGGCATGTTTTGAAACTGGTTTATCTTGGAAGATATAGCAGGAGATTGTTTACAAGCTTTTAGAGCATTTCACTGGGGAGTGTTTTTGATTGTCTTTTTCTTTTTTTAACAATTTTAGAAACAAAGATAAATACTCTGTACTATAATTATTTCTATTAAAATTTTAAAATGACATAGATATCATGGCAAGAAGAATATTTAATGACATGGAAATATATCTATGGCATATTTTCAAATAAAATACCATTTAAAAATGACATTTATGCTATGATGTGAAATAATTTTCCATTACAGGAATTGCAAGTATGTATAGTCTTTGTATTGATGCTTTTGAAAAAATACTTGAAGAGTTGAGTGATTAAAAGTTTAAGGACTGACTCTTCTTTTGATAGCCATGCTAGTCTGAGGTTTATTAACCTCTGTGAATATCAGCCTCTTCACATTCGAAATGTGAATTTATATGCATGCCCAAAAAATGCTTCAGAAAAATTGTGCCAATTTAAATTCCCAGAGAAATGAGTTTTCTATTTCTTATATTATTTCCAACACAAAATATCATCTACTTATTCTCTTTGCTAATTTAATATGCAGAAGTATGTTAGTTTTCAAAAAATATTCACTCTTTAGTTTACTTAATAAAGTTGCTTTTCTTATGATTATAATAATCTTATTGACTAAAGATAAGGAGATCCAACCAGTCCATTCTGAAGGAGATCAGCCCTGGGATTTCTTTGGAGGGAATGATACTAAAGCTGAAACTCCAGTACTTTGGCCACCTCATGCGAAGAGTTGACTCATTGGAAAAGACTCTGATGCTGGGAGGGACTGGGGGCAGGAGGAGAAGGGGACAACAGAGGATGAGATGGCTGGATGGCATCACTGACTCGATGGACATGAGTCTGGGTGAACTCCGGGAGTTGGTGATGGACAGGGAGGCCTGGCATGCTGCGATTCATGGGGTCGCAAAGAGTCGGACACAACTGAGCGACTGAACTGAACTGATAAATAAGATTTTCTTATTGACTAAAGATGTAAATATTCTAAATTCTGTTATAAATGGTATGAATGTATTTTGGTCAACTTTCTGTTTGCCTTTCAGTTTGCTTTCTGCTGGTTTGAAATGCAAGCAGTTTTCATGTCTTGTAGTTAGGTCTAGCTATATTGTCCTAGATGCTGCCTCCTTGTTATAGTACTTAGTAGAAGCCCTTCCTCAAGTTCAAGATTTTGTAAATGCTTACTTAATTTTCTTCATACATATATATATTTATTTATGGCTTATTATTTTGCGTTTATTTCTCTAAGATTCCTATTAAAATAAGAAATAGCATTCATTTTTGCCAAAACTTTTTTGTTAGCTATTCTAACACAGTTCGTATAAGAATTTATCATTAACCTACTATCTTATATCTTGGATCCCACATTTCCCAGTATGTTACATAGATATAGCTATATATCTATTATTTACTGGGAATATATTTTTTAATGTTATAGTTTATAATATCTTTGTGTTTCTTTAAACAAATTAGATTTGCTTTAGTGTGCTTGGGATATCATAACAAAATTCTATAGTCTGAGTTGCTTAAATAGTAGAAGCTAGAAAGTCTAAAATCAAAGGCAAGCAGGTTTTAGTATCTTGTGAGAGCGCTTTCTGGCTTGCAGATAGTCACCTCCTTTGTCGGGAGCCATGTTAGGCATTACTGACAAAATGGAGGCATGGCCCCAACCCCCTCTTCATCCTGCAGGCACTGTCCCAGGATGAAGGAGTTAGGTCTTGTGATTCTGACTTGTTCTTTCCTTTCTTCAGTTGAGTTGGCTGGAAAGAATGTTAAGGTGTTTATTGTTCTCGAGAAAAGCATGAGAAAGCACAAAGCCTTCTGCAGTTGTGCCCAGAAAATAATCTATAAAGTAACCATTGACATTTGTTCAAGGATCTTTACAAAGAATGTTCCAGGATGAGCACATAGGCTGCAGCTTGAGGCCATAGGAAGGATTGTTATCTGAGACCTGTTTGTGAGGGGAATGTTCATGGCAAAGGAACTTTGCTGAGCTTAGGGTTTAGGAATAATTAAGAATAGCTAGAAGCCTTTTTGCCTGGAAAATCCCATGGATGGAGGAGCCTGGTAGGCTGCAGTCCATGGGGTTGCGAAGAGTTGGACATGACTGAGCGACTTCACTTTCACTTTTCACTTTCATGCATTAGAGAAGGAAATGGCAACCCACTCCAGTGTTCTTGCCTGGAGAATCCCAGGGATGGGAGAGCCTGGTGGGCTGCTCTCTATGGGGTCTCACAGAGTTGGACATGACTGAAGTGACTTAGCAGCAGCAGCAGCAGCAGAAGCCTTTTTAGGAGATGGTGAGCTTAGGATACTAGGGGCAAGCAGGATTTAGGAAGATAAAAAATAAACTGAGGGATGTGATATGCAGCCCAGACATAAGCATGAGTTACAATGTAACTCTGGTTGAAGGGCAACGATGATTTATGGAGTCAATAAACCTGGGTGAGGGGGAGCTGAAAATGTAAAACCTCTAACCTAATGCTTTTGAAAAAGTATAAAAGAAGACCTGATGCTTGAAATAAACATGCAGTCCCGCACCTTGAGTCAGAGGCTGCATCATTCTCCACCGACACTGCTCATCCCTTCAAGCTGATTCCCTGGCTGCTGGAGCTGGACCCCGGCACTCCTTGCCATATCCTTACATGGCAGGGAGGGAAAATAAGCTCTCAGATATCTCTTCTAATAAAAAAATAATGTCATCAGACCAGGGCCTCATCCTCATGACCTAATCTAAAAGGCCTCATTCTCAAATGCTGTCACAGAGGGGATTAGGGCTACAACATATGAATTTTGGTGGAACACAAGCATTCAGTACATAAACGTATTCATCGTTCATTTTATAAAAGATACAGTTTTTTCTTGTTTGTTTTTACAGGTGAAATTTAGATTTATTCATCTAATTTTAATTTAAGTAGTATTGTTATGTGTGCTCATCTTTCGTATGAGCTTCAGTCTTTCTTGGGACAAACTGTAGTATAAAAATAATTACATTGTACAGAGATTTGGCCTCAGTTTATTTTTCTGAGTAAAACATTTTTATACCCTCTACTCAAAGTTTGGTTGGAAGTACCCTTTCTTTAGAGGAAGGGTATTTGAATTCATCTTAGGCAAAAGTTTACCATACTATTTGATAGTAGGAAATGTATAGCATTTTTCCCAGTGCCAAGAAACCAGATATTCATTCCTAAGTGAATCTTTCTAGCCCCACAAGAAATGTGAATGCTTTTAAAGCTGAAGAACAAAGATATTTTGTTCTATACCAATCCAAATATAAGAATTAGCAAACAAAATGAAAGTGGAAACAATCAATTTTAGAAACACAAATGCAAAGGACATCTATTGAAACGTGTAATTTAAAGTGCACTTGGAGTATATTACTGAAAGCTTACAGAAAGACAGCAGGTTCATTATCTTATGACATCCTCTGAGTCATGGCTGAAACCACTCAAATTACTTCATTAAATTTTTCTCCACAAAGATTTTGGGCCTGGTTTATCATGCTTTCCAGACATAATGATCCTATAGTGGGGATTGTGACACTGAGTCATGGGCTCCAGTAAGGATTTTAGCTCACCAAGAACACATGTGAAAATGTCTGCTGTGTAGAGGTATGCATAGACTCTAAGCAGTGTTTGTGGTTTTAAATCATCTCATTAAATTCATTGCCTTCTTCATAGGATCTCCTGTTAGAATTCTTACTGCTCTCAAGTAGCAAGAGAGGGCACAAATAAAGTCATAATATAAAGAAAATTTAGCACTATCTATAAAAGAGAATTTCTCCTTTTGCATAGTCCTACCAATATAAGTAGTGTACAGTCCTACCAATATTAGAAGTACAGAATTGCATTGATATGTCTTAAACCAAGTCAACATGTTTTTACTTTGAATATTTAAATAGCATTTATTTATAAGTTGGACGTTCTTGCCTCTATGGTTCATGTTTGTGAACTTCTAATCTCTCAGAATCTTCATTATGGAAAATATTAAAATATTGCTTAGGTGAAAACTAGAGAGGGATAGGGCAACCAAATGAACATAGAAACAGAGTTTGTTTTTATTTAATATCAAACAGAGTGACCTCCTGAAACTCTAGAATATATGTGTGTTTCTTTATGAAACTATGTGTGACAAGGGGATGATTCTTCCAACAACTTCTTACATAACAACTTTAGGTATCAGGCCCTCTAAATAAAAGTTCAGATTTGTGGGTGTGTGTTAGTCACTCAGTCGTGTCCAACTCTTTGTAACCCCATGGACTGTAGCCCACCAGGCTCCTCTGTCCATGGAATTCTCCAGGCAAGGATACTGGAGTAGATTGCCATTTCCTTCAGGGAATCTTCCCAACCCAGGGGTTGAGCACAGGTCTCCTGCATTGCAGGAAGACTCTTCACTGGCTGAGCAATCATGGAAGACATCTGATTGTCTCAGATTTATGAGACCATCAGATTCAGAATTCACACAAACTAGTTTGTATATAATGACAGTTTTCTCATTGTGTGTTACCGTTTTTGAACCCATGCATCACTCTCTGGGTCCATGCTGAGGGGACTGAATTTAATCATTCATAATTTTCTCATTTTTAGTTCCCAAGAATATGTCTTCTAAGGGATAACACTATTACAAGTAATGATTCATTCTTACCTGAACATTGACAGTCACCTGCACAGTACTGTTTCTCTGTCTGAGGGGGTCAGGAACAGCGTCATTACCCAAGTTTCTTATTCTCACACCTATCTTGTACTGTGTTTCAGATTCCCTGTCCAGTGGATCCAATAGCTTTATCATTCCTGACAGAAAAATGAAAGGAGAATGATTATCCAGGATCACTGTGTCAATTTATGCTAAATTATAAACTATATGAATGAACTAATCATTATAATAATAAATGGGAATGAATTAATACAAATCAACTTTCATAGTCCCAGCATGTATATCCAACAGCAAAACTATTGTAGACATTAATTCACTCACCATTTTAGTTACCCATTATGTATTCTTAGACACATGGATGACATACGTGGGCATAGGCGTTCTGAAGATCTGTATGCCAAAGATTAAAACTTTGGTGCATTTCCTGTGTTTATGGATACAGCTAACAAACCAAGATGAACATTTATAGTTAAAGAGAAAGCTGTTTAAAAAAAAAAAAGATTTCTACTGTCAACTGTTTCTCAGTAAAATACATTTTAAATGAGCATATATGAGTTCTTTATTTTTGTTACTGATACCAGCATTTTTACAGTACTTGTGTCGTGTTCAATGTAAAATTTGGGAGGTGATCCTAAATTTCCTCTACCAATTGTATATTTTATATTATTAAACAGCCAGCCTCCATTTGTCAATGTAAGTTTTCCAACTGGAGTATCAACTGGACTGTTTTCAAATACAGTAAAGGTAAATGCCAATGTAGTTCCAACTGGATTTAACTCATTTATGCAACTCACACTTATAATAACTGTAATAGTTGCTATGAAGAAACAAGTACACAAAGATGTAACTAAGGTGATCATGTGCCTTCCATAATTCTCATATTTTATTTTCTTTTTTATTAACATTGAATATTATATAAGTATATAAATTATACACATCTATCCATATTATTGTTTTAATTATTAAATTATTACCTTTTAACTTATTAAACATTTGAAAATAAGTTTAGGATGAAACAGTCTATTAACTGACTTTCAATGCCTGTCAAAACAATCACATTTTATAATATATATACATAATGGTACTATTGTGATTTAAAAATTATAGTTTCTAAAAGCAATTAAATTTCTAATTGAAATATGATTATAATACTTCAGCAGGACAATATAATAAAGATGTTGAAGGATATGCAATTTCTATGAATGTTAATATTAATATTTTCTCTAAGGAAAAATAAATTAATTCCCTGAGATGTCCTTTAAACAACAAACATTTCAGAAAAGTTCAACTTTGACATTATCTTTAAATAGCTGAAAAATGCTGTAATAGCATTTGGACATCATTAGCTCACCTATGTTCCAATTTTTATTTGGACGTTCTTATTTAAATAGCAGTATATATGACTATGCCAAAGCCTTTGACTGTGTGGATCACAATAAACTGTGGAAAATTCTGAAAGAGATGGGAATACCAGACCACCTAACCTGCCTCTTGAGAAATCTGTATGCAGGTCAGGAAGCAACAGTTAGAACTGGACATGGAACAACAGACTGGTTCCAAATAGGAAAAGGAGTACGTCAAGGCTGTATATTGTCACCCTGCTTATTTAACTTATATGCAGAGTACATCATGACAAATGCTGGGCTGGAGGAAGCAGAAGCTGAAATCAAGATTGCTGGGAGAAATATCAGTAACCTAATAAACGCAGGTGACACCACCCTTATGGCAGAAAGTGAAGAGGAACTCAAAAGCCTCTTGATGAAAGTGAAAGAGGAGAGTGAAAAAGTTGGCTTAAAGCTCAACATTCAGAAAACGAAGATCATGGCATCTGGTCCCATCACTTCATGGGAAATAGATGGGGAAACAGTGGAAACCATGTCAGATTTATTTTGGGGGGCTCCAGAATCACTGCAGATGGTGATTGCAGCCATGAAATTAGAAGACGCTTACCCCTTGG
The DNA here is from genome assembly GCF_023091745.1 of Budorcas taxicolor. Taxonomy (NCBI): domain Eukaryota; kingdom Metazoa; phylum Chordata; class Mammalia; order Artiodactyla; family Bovidae; genus Budorcas; species Budorcas taxicolor. The sequence goes on along the minus strand of NC_068913.1, from coordinate 41,203,520 downwards.
AAGAAAAGTTATGACCAACCTAGATAGCATATTCAAAAGCAGAGACATTACTTTGCCGACTAAGGTCCGTCTAGTCAAGGCTATGGTTTTTCCTGTGGTCATGTATGGATGTGAGAGTTGGACTGTGAAGAAGGCTGAGCGCCGAAGAATTGATGCTTTAGAACTGTGGTGTTGGAAAAGACTCTTAAGATTCCCTTGGACTGTAAGGAGATCCAACCAGTCCATTCTGAAGGAGATCAGCCCTGGGATTTCTTTGGAAGGAATGATGCTAAAGCTGAAACTCCAATACTCTGGCCACCTCATGTGAAGAGTTGACTCATTGGAAAAGACTCTGATGCTGGGAGGGATTGGGGGCAGGAGGAGAAGTGGACGACCCACGATGAGATGGCTGGGTGGCATCACGGACTCCATGGATGTGAGTCTGAGTGAACTCCGGGACATGTGCTGCGATTCATGGGGTTGCAAAGAGTTGGACACGACTGAGTGACTAAACTGAACTGAACTCATGCACTAAATAAATTAATATAAGTAATAATTTGTATACTTTATTATACTGGATCATCTGAATATTTAAAAGTATAATAAATTTCTAATTTCTTAAATTACTTGTTATATTTATATTTTATATAACCAAAACATTTAATTTGTCAAACTAGTAACTTGAGACTACAGGACTTCCTTCAACAAATACTCTCACAAATAATGTATATTTGAATTGCATTTCTGCAAAAATAGCATTATTATACTCTAGAAGTGTAGAACCAATCTGCAGATGAAAAACAATCACGTTGATATTATTTAAAGTAAACACCATTTTGTCAGTTACATGAATCTAAGACTTGTGAAACCTTTGGTAATAAAAAATAACTGAAAATAACATTCTTTAGCAATGGTATTCAACGGGGATATATTTGATAGTAAGTAAATCATTGGATCACAACAGACTGTGGAAAATGCTGAAAGAGATGGGAATACCAGACCACCTGACCTGCCTCTTGAGAAATCTGTATGCAGGTCAGGAAACAACAGTTAGAACTGGACATGGAACAACAGACTGGTTCCAAATAGGAAAAGGAGTACGTCAAGGCTGTATATTGTCACCCTGCTTATTTAACCCATATGCAGAGTACATCATGACAAATGCTGGGCTGGAGGAAGCAGAAGCTGGAATCAAGATTGCCGGAAGAAATATCATAACCTCAGATATGCAGATGACACCACCCTTATGGCCGAAAGTGAAGAACTAAAGAGCCTCCTGATAAAAGTGAAAGAGGAGAATGAAAAAGTTGGCTTAAAGCTCAACATTCAGAAATCATGGCATCCAGTCCCATCACTTCACGGCAAATAGATGGGGAAACAGTGGAAACAGTGACAGACTTTATTTTTTGTGGCTCCAAAATCACTACAGATGGTGACTGCAGCCATGAAATTAAAAGAAGCTTACTCCTTGGAAGAAAAGTTATGACCAACCTAGACAGCATATTAAAAAGCAGAGACATTACCTTGCCAACAAAGGTCCGTCTAGTCAAGGCTATGGTTTTTCCAGTGGTCATGTATGGATGTGAGTTGGACTGTAAAGAAAGCTGAATGCTGAAGAATTGATGCTTTTGAACTGTAGTGTTGGAGAAGACTCTTGAGAGTCCCTTGGACTGCAAGGAGTTCCAACCAGTCCATCCTAAAGGAGATCAGTCCTCAGCGTTCATTGGAAGGACTGATGTTGAAGGTGAAACTCCAAATCTTTGGCCACCTGATGCAAAGAGTTGACTCATTGGAAAAGACCCTGATGCTGGGAAAGATTGAGGGCAGGAGAAGAACGGGATGACAGAGGATGAGATGGTTGGATGGCATCACCAGTCAGTGGACATGGGTTTGGGTGGACTCTGGGAGTTGGTGTTGGACCGGGATGCCTGGCGTGCTGCAGTTCATGAGGTCGGGAGGTGTCAGACACACCTGAGCAACTAAACTTAACTGAGCGACTGGACTGAACTGAACGTGAATCATATATGTAATTTTAAGTTTTCTAGAAGCCATGTTTCCATCACATCGACAGGCTAAAAAGGAAAGATTAAAAAATCAGATTCGTAATAAATGCTTGCAGTACACCAGAATTAGAGGAAGACTTCCTCAGCTTGATAAAGAATATATACAAAGAAGTACATCTAACATCATACATAGTAGTGAAAAACTCATAGCTTTCCCACTAGGTACTAGGCAAGGATGTCCCATGCCATCTTTCCTTTTTGACATTGCACTGAATGTTCTAGTAGGCACATTTTTAAAAAGTAAGAAGAAACAGGAAAAAAAATTTTTTAACAAAGTATTTTATTTAACAAAAATGTCTAAATACTATCATTTCAACTTGTAATAACAATGAAAATTTATTAATGGGATGTTTAGCACAAACATGTATTTGTTTGTGTTAATTCTCTGAAATTCATTGTTTACTTCATACTTGTATCATATCTCAGTTCAGACAAGCCATGTTCTATGTGTTCAAAAGCACAAGTAACTGATAGCTTCCATACTGGCAAGCAAAGCTTTATAATACAAAATATAAATTTATTACAAAGCCTAAGATTATATTACTGTATATTCTGACAGTTTGTAATCATTTCATACTGTGAAAGTATACTGATAGCAAAACTAGGCTTCTATATTTGATATGTATTTATTCATGCTGATTCATTTGCCATACATTGTATTCTTCCTATTTCATACATCCTCTTCATAAATAACTGCTCTGATGTATAATTAAGGTTCGTAAAATGTAGTTGTCATAAGTTTATTTGCACTCTTAAAAAGTGAATTAACGATGAGTTAGTATTAGCAAGAATAATATCTCAGAAGCAAGCTTTAAATTGTAAGTTTTGAAATGCAAAAACAGAATTTGAGATCTACTCTGTGTGAGAGGTCAAACATCTCACATAATCTGTTTTTCACTTTACTCTCCTGAGAGGGATGTGCAGGGCATGCGTGATGCATTAAGGGTCTTTCCTCAACCAACAGCCAACACCTATTAGGGAGGAGAGTTATGAGTAGCAATGAGGTGATAAGTTGGAGCAGAAAAGCATACGTGAAAAGCATTGTTTTCTTAGGATTCTAAGATGTTCTTAACAACGCTCTAAGAATTATAGAAACCAAGTACTGTGAATGAATTGTCAAATTGGGAAAAAATGTTTCTGCATGAATAAATTATAATATTACGTGTTTTCTAAACTACTTTTCAATGATAAAATTCTGTAGTCTATATTCTAAGTAGGTAAAGAGAGGTGATGTGACGAGCACTGAACCAGACTATTAGTTAAGAAGTTAATAATCCACAAAGGTAATGCTCCTGTTAATTTGCTGTGTGCTTTTTTCATCATATTTACATTAAAATAATATTAAAAATAGAAATAAATTGAGCACTGAAAAGAAATACAACAAAAAATAAGAAAATAACAGGTGCACAAAAATACATGAAAAGTCTATCTATGTCCAAGTTGGCAGTGCAGGTGACTGTAGAAATATCACTGCAAGTTGGTATTACAAGTGGTGAAAAAAATCAGTGAAATCCCTACTTCACTTCAAGCCACAAAATCAGTTCTCCTGTATTTAGAAAACATATATGAAAATCCTCTTGTTAAAATATTTACAGAAAATGAGATATTTTCCAGAATGTATTGTTTGAATCAATAAGGAAAACAAAATAAGAATGGATAAATATATACTTTGTGTATCACACAAAGGAAACACAAGTATTTCAAGTTTTTTCACTCAGTTGATTAATATATGAAGAAATGTTTAGCCTCATGGCTAATCAGGCAAAAAATATGTTAAACTATGCAAGAGTACCTGTTAAACTATGCATTATGAGAAGGATATTGATCAAGAAAATCCTTATACATTGCTGGTGACAGTATAATGTGATACAACCAGTTTGGAAAATAATTTCGCACTACATCATGTAACTGAGCATTGACATACAATATGGCAATATTAAGTCTGTCCTTAAGTAGATGCTCTTCCAAATGTGTTGCGTGTAGGCACCATGAAAAACATAAAAGAATATTTATTGCAACCTTAAGTGAAATCCAGGAAGAAATCCAAATTCCAATGGGAAAATGGTTACAGTCACACAATGGGATACTAAAGCATCTAAGAGAACATTATAGCAACTAGGTGGGTAGGTAGACAGAAGACAGATAGATACAATACACAAATGACTCTTCATTCTGGAAAATATATCATTTTCTGTAAATATTTTAACAGAGTTCATTTTAAGAAGTGAATTAACGTTGAGTTAGTATTAGCAAGAAAAATCTCTCAGAAGCAAGCTTTAAATTTTAAGTTTTGAAATGCAAAAACAGAATTTGAGATCTATTCTGTGTGAGAGGTCAAACATCTCACATTATCTGTTTTTCACTTTACTCTCCTGAGAGGGATGTGCAGGGCATGCGTGATGCATTAAGGGTCTTTCCTCAACAAACAGCCAACACCTATTAGGGAGGAGAGTTATGTGTCATAGTTTGAAGATATGTTATCTTGTAAATACCAAATATTACATCATAAAATAATTAAAATATTAAATTTCATTTTTAATAATTAAAAATGAATTGACTAATAAAATATTTGAGGATGATGTTTTAGGAATACTCATTAAAGAGAAATGACCTAATAAAATTTGTGATTAGTAATACTAATATAAAGAAACTTTTTATTATTTTATTAATAATTTAAATATATTACACATGAAGTAGTTTGAATTAATTATATAATAATTCATTATTCAATATTAAATTCACATAGCTATCACCAGTACCCTGGTGAACATCACTATTCAATGATTTAAGATAAATTTAGAGTTAATGGTATCTACTAGTCTATGAGAGATTTATTCATTATTTTAATGTAAAACTCAATACATATTATAAATCTCAGTTTTGAGGGAATGCTATGACTGTTTTTTTCTCCACTTAGTAAAATACACTGCAAATGTATAGCCATCTTGGGACAAATCAATTTTATTTTTTAAAGTTAGAATCTTAATTATGTCCCTTTGTGGGTTTAAAATTAAGACATTGTTGAAAAGCCAAATTTGTGTTCTATGTTCTCTAATAAAGTTTTTATTCATTAAGCATTAAAATTATGTCAGTGTCTTTTCTTCTATCATCTGGCTTCTTTTGACTTGTCTGCTGTAGCAAGATAAGAATGTTGCCATTTTAATAACTTTTTGAACTTAATAACCTTTTGAAAAAAATACCCTCTTATTCTCACTCGAATAATCTAATAATGTTTTTAAAAAAGAAAAGGGAGGTGTACTATATACCAGTGAGTTCACCATTCAATAATTTACAGGAAAATGTAGGAAAAGTCATCATGGGTACCCTGATTCAGTGATTTTTCTTCTAGGAAATTTATGTGGCAGGTTTTATGGGTTTTGTCAAAATTAGAGTAGGTAGAGTGCAACAATCTGCTGTTGTTTGTTCATATATATTGTGAGCTTATTTTATTTACTATTTTTTCAAGGAAATGTTATACAGTGCTATGATCTTAATACTCCTAATGAGGAATGTTTTGATATTGCATTATTTTTCATCTTTATCAGGTACAAATTAGTATATGTAGGTTATGAAATCTGTTTTCACATTCTAGTCATGTTAACAATAACTTCTAGTTGCAAAGAATTGTGAAAATGTAGTATTGGTGCATTTGGGAGTAATTTGTTACTAAATCCTTTCAATGGCTTACAAACTTTTTTCAGTTTAATTTTGTTCATTTATAACTCATTAATTCAGTTATTAATTAACATATATCAAAGAAGTACTGAATATGTGCCAGGCACTAGTTTAATAATGGACACTTTTTCTTTCCCTGTTTATTTGGGGATAAAGAGATGTGATTAGGACTTTCATGGGAGATATACAAAATGCTGTGAGAATGCAAGGTATCACCCGATACAGACAATAGAGAGAATAAATACCAGGGAAGTCTTCTTAAAATAAATGCCTAAACAAAGCTATGAAGACTGTGCAAAAGTTTGTGGGTAACAAAGTGCTGGGGAGTATTTTCTAATGGTACAAACTGTGTATAGCAGGACTAAAAGAGCTGACAGACAGTGTTTAATGTTGTGGAAGTGATTCTGTGCACCTCTATTACAGAGTGAGGCAGCAAATAAGTGGGTATTAGAGTTAGTATAAAGTGCAACGTGGGGCTTGGATAGGAGTCCAACTGCAAGAGATTGTATCAAATCAAAGCCAAAGAACTACATATTACCTACCTATGTCTTACATATTCAGACCATGTCCAGTGTCTTAGCCAATTTTTCAAATGAGCAATTTTTTTTATCATAGTGATATCCACACATTCCCCGCAAATCCTGGATGAACACAATGCTTAACCAACCCAATCAATTCTATTAAATATATATGAATATAGCAATTTATAACCTGATTTTTATCTCAAACAGTTGTTTAAAATATAAAGTTTAGATTTACTGAATTGTTAAAATATTTAAGCTATTTTATTTCTTAGCTGTAGTAATAAAATATGTATATTCTATTTTATATAATGCTCAATAGTTGTTTAATATATTTATTTATGGCAATTATGGTAACTTTAACCATTCCAAAAGGATAGCCATTACTTTATTACAGAACCATTTGTTCTAGGAAATTTATAAACTTCTTAGTTCAATTCCCAAGATCGAAATTGCATTCCAGCATTCATCCTAAACTAAATATTTTGTTGGCAATTTAAGGTTCAGTTGAAAATACAGGAACAGATTCTGCCATCAGCTATTTGAACTACTGTAGTTCATTAAGAATTTTACAATAATAAAAATAAAATGTTTTTCTTAGTTCAGTCACAGGGCCACAATAAGAGAGAATTTTTAGAATACCAACTTTCAGTTGATTGTTTGTGAGGATAAAGGTTTCATTTGAGAAAGTATCTGTAATCAAATAATAAGTTATTTTGTTATCTGGGACAGTTTTGTCCTTATCTGTACAAGTTAAAGAGACTAAGAGTTTCAGCTGGAATATTTTCAAGAAGTTCAATTCTGTAATAAGTAAAATATGAGAAAAAATGTGATATAGCATGTTAATTTAGATTTATGCAAATGATAATATTTAATTTTAAGTATTTTAAAAATATATTCTTTTAGATAACTTTGCCAATAATAAAGTCATAATTTTGGGGAACAATTGTTAAAGATTTAAAAAATATTTGTCATTCTTGCTTTAAGGCCTAGGAAAAATGAACAGCTATTATGTTGTATTAATAAGCAGCAACTTTAGTAACATACACACATATATTATCATTGAAGAAATGACAGTAGTACCTCAGCTTCATAAATTTTTTATTTATGCATCTTAGAGCTAAAACTGATCTGAAATTACTTGCTCCATACTCTTGCCTTTAGGCACATAGTTCGGTTCGATTCAGTTCAGTTCAGTCGCTCAGTCGTGTCCGACTCTTTGCCACCCCATGAATCGCAGCACGCCAGGCCTCCCTGTCCATCACCAACTCTCGGAGTTCACTCAGACTCACGTTCATCGAGTCAATGATGCCATCCAACCATCTCATCCTTGGTCGTCCCCTTCTTCTCCTGCCCTCAATCCTTCCCAGCATCAGTCTTTTCCAATGAGTCAACTCTTCGCATGAGGTGGCCAAACTACTGGAGTTTCAGCTTAGGCACCTAAGTTATCATTTTCCCCATTTTTAAAACTAGGACATTGAGACCTAAGTAGTTAAATGACAATTAAAAAGACTGAAGGAAAGAATGAACCTTGGACTTTTTGCCTTCCTTGCAGTATTATTTTCTTTGTGTTCTTGGTATTTAAATCTGTCTTTTTAAAGAAATTTCCTAAAATTCATATTAGACTTGAAAATTAATATTGCTTTGATCGCTCTAGGCACAATTCAAGCTGTAGTAGTCCTGTTATTGTCTATTAAATTTACTTAATGGTTAGCAGGGACTGCTAATTTTTATCTATATTCTTTTTTTTTTTTTTTTACTGTCTCGGTCTTTCCTTTTATTTATTTATTTTTTAATTTTTATTTTTACTTTATTTTACTTTGCAATACTGTACTGGTTTTGCCATACATTGACATGAATCCACCACGGGTGTACATGCGTTCCCAAACATGAACCCCCCTCCCACCTCCCTCCCCATAACATCCCTCTGGGTCATCCCCGTGCACCAGCCCCAAGCATGCTGTATCCTGTGTCGGACATAGACTGGCGATTCCATTTATGCTCCTTGCTGTGTCCCAGTTTTCCAACAGCTTCTGCTGTTGGCTATGGGGGTCAGGAGGAAGAAAGGATGTGCTTAAAAATGAAATATAAGTTGAAAGGCTGTGTTCAGTCTAGGCAAAGTGATTAATATGTTGGGTACATTCCACACGATCTCCCTGTCCAAGTGGTTGAAAGCAAAAGGCATAATAAGACCAGGACAGAAGTCCAGGACTCAATAAGCCAGGATCCCTGAGCCCCAGCATAGAAAAAGGAGTGCAATGCCCTAGAGCCAATCAGCCTTTATTACTGTTTGCATAAGGGGCAAAGAAATGCTGAATGAATTTAGCCACTGATTAAAAAAAAAAAAAATTGTTACTGGTATTACAGAAACTAGTGTTAAATATCCTGACCAATAGAAACAGATATGTATTTTTAAGAGAATATTTCTCATTTTAATTACTTAAAGTACTTTAAGTTTGAAAATTTGATGGAATAAAAAGTGAGTTGTCAAATTTGTTGATAGAATGTTTTAGAAACCAAAAAGTCTAATATTTTTCCAGTAAGAATCAGTAAACTACTAGCTATAAAGGGAAATGAAAGCAAACTACAATTGGAGTGTCCACAGAATTATTGTTTATTCTTTTCATCTCAGGTTTTTAATAAAATATATTTCTGGCAAAAAGTTTACAAACTAGAAATTGATTTTTGAAGTAACAGTAGTGTAATGAAGTGGAGTGAAAACAGCAAAAGAAATTCTTAATAACTTTACTGTATCCCATCCACTTTTTATTTATTTATTTTTCTCACAAGTACCAAATTTATTTCAAGGCTTTAATGTATTTAGAATTTATTGCATGGGAGGAAAATTGAATTTTTTAAAAAGATTTTCAAATATATAGATATTTTATAAGGATGGATTTAGAAATAGAAAAACTTTCCAAACGAGCACGTTGAAAAGATTTGAGAAGGCTTGGTAAATGCAACTCCTAAAAGTATGCTAGAAAATGTAGTTAACAAAAACTGTTTGTTCACTAGACTTCTGTAATACTTTCATGCCTTTTAATAGGAATTCTTTTCATGAAGCACATTAGTGACATAGTCTTCCAATTTCCCCATCTATTTGCCATGAACTGATGAGACCAGATACCATGATCTTGGTTCTTTGAATGTTGAGTTTTAAGCCAGCTTTTTCACTCTCATCTTTCACTTTCATCAAGAGGCTCCTTAGTTACTCTTTGCTTTCTGCCATAAAGGTGGTGTCATCTGCATATCTGAGGTTATTGATATTTCTCCTGGCAATCTTGATTCCAGCTTGTGATTCAATCAACCCAGCATTTCACATGATGTATTGTGCATTTAAGCTAAATAAGCAGGGTGACAATATACAGCCTTGACATACTCCTTTCCCAATTTGAAACCAGTCTGTTATACATGTCTGGTTCTAAGTGTTGCTTCTTGACTTTCATACAGGTTTCTCAGGAGGCAGGTAAGGTGGTCTGGTATTCCCATCGTTTGAAGAATTTCCCACAGTTTGTTGTGATCCACACAGTCAAAACTTTGGCGTAGTCAATGAAGAAGAAGAAGATGTTTTTCTGGAACTCTCTTGCTTTATCTATGATCCAATGGATGTTGGCATTTGATCACTGGTTCCTCTACCTTTCCTAAATCCAGCTTGAACATACATTATATATGCTTTAAGTATTCTTACTACTTTTATAATTTTTTAGATACTGGTTTTCTAAATGGCCAGCTCTACTGAATTTGAGAAGTTACAATGCTCTAACCCATGTTGGATAGTTGCCAAGTTGTATTAAATTTATTTGCTTGTTTTTGGATTCTCATTGTTGTTGTTAATTTTTTGAAGAATAATTGCTTTATAGAATTTTGTTGTTTTCTGTCAAACCTCAGCATGAATCAGCCATAGGTACACATATATTCTCTCCCTTTTGAGCCTATCTCCCATCTCCTGCCCCATCCCACCCCTCTAGATTGATACAGAACTCCTGTTTGAGTTTCCCGTTGGAAATTCCTGTTGGTTATCTACTTTACGTATGTTAGTGTAAGTTTCACTGTTACTCTTTCCATGCATCTCACCCTCTCTTTCCCTCTCCCCATGTCCATAAATTTATTCTCTATGTCTGTTTCTCCACTGCTGTAAATAAATTATTCAGTACCATTTTTCTAGATCCATCTATATGCATTAGAATATGATATTTACCTTTCTCTTTCTGACTCACTTCACTCTGTATAATAGGTTCTAGATTCATCCACCTCAACAGAACTGACTCAAATGCATTCCTTTTTATGGCTGAGTAATATTCCATTCACAATAAACTGTGGAAAATTCTTAAAGAGATGAGAATACCAGACCACCTGACCTGCCTCTTGAGAAATCTGTATGCAGGTCAGGAAGCAACAGTTAGAACTGGACATGGAACAACAGACTGGTTCCAAATAGGAAAAGGAGTACGTCAAGGCTGTATATTGTCACCCTGCTTATTTAAATTATATGCAGAGTACATCATGAGAAACGCTGGACTGGAAGAAACACAAGCTGGAATCAAGATTGCCGAGAGAAATATCAATAACCTCAGATATGCAGATGACACCACCCTTATGGCAGAAAGTGAAGAGGAACTAAAAAGTCTCTTGATGAAAGTGAAAGAGTAGAGTGAGAACGATGGCTTAAAGCTCAACATTCAGAAAACGAAGATCATGGCATCCGGTCCCATTACTTCATGGGAAATAGATGGGGAAACAGTGGAAACAGTGTCAGATTTATTTTGGGGGCTCCAAAATCACTGCAGATGGTGATTGCAGCCATGAAATTAAAAGACACTTACTCCTTGGAAGAAAAGTTATGACTAACCTAGACAGCATATTCAAAAGCAGAGACATTACTTTGCCGACTAAGGTCCGTCTAGTCAAGGCTATGGTTTTTCCAGTGGTCATGTATGGATGTGAGAGTTGGACTGTGAAGAAAGCTGAGTGCCAAGGAATTGATGCTTTTGAACTGTGGTGTTGGAGAAGACTCTTAAGAGTCCCTTGGACTGCAAGGATATCCAACCTGTCCATTCTGAAGGAGATCAGCCCTGGGATTTCTTTGAAAGGAATGATGCTAAAGCTGAAACTCCAGTACTCTGGCCACCTCATGCAAAGAGTTGACTCGTTGGAAAAGACTGATACTGGGAGGGATTATGGGCAGGAGGAGAAGAGGACGACAGAGGATGAGATGGCTGGATGGCATCACCGACTCGATGGACGTGAGTCTGAGTGAACTCCAGGAACTGGTGATGGACAGGGAGGCTTGGCGTGCTGCAATTCATGGGGTCGCAAAGAGTCGGACACGACTGAGCAACTGAACTGAACTGAATATTCCATTGTGCATGTTTGCCACAATTTCTTTATCCATTCATCTGTCCATGGGCATCTAGGTTGCTTCCATGTTCTAGCTATTGTACATAGTGCCGCAGTGAACAATGGGATACATGTGTCTTTTTCAATTTTGGTTTCCTCAGCATTTATGCCTAGGAGTAGGATTGCTGGGTCATATGGTGGCTTTATTCCTATTTTTAAGGTGTCTCCATACCATTTTCCATAGTGGCTGTATCAATTTACATTCCAACCAACAGTACAAGAGCATTCCCTTTCTCCACACCCTCTCCAGCATTTATTGTTTGTAGAATTTTTGATGATGGCCATTTTGACTGGTGTGAGGTGAAATCTCATTGTAGTTTTGATTTGCATTGCTCTAATAATGACTGGAGGAGAAGGCACTGGCTACCCACTCCAGTATTCTTGCCTGGAAAATCCTGTGGACAGAGGAGCTTGGTAGGCTGCAGTCCATGGGGTCGCTAAGAGTCGGACACGACTGAGCGACTTCACTTTCACTTTTCACTTTCATGCATTGGAGAAGGAAATGGCAACCCACTCCAGTGTTCTTGCCTGGAGAATCCCAGGGACGGGGGAGTCTGGTGAGCTGCCATCTATGGGGCTGCACAGAGTCAGCATGACTGAAGCAACTTAGCAGCAGCAGCAGTAGCAATAATGAGTGGTGTTGAGCATCTTTTCATGTGTTTGTTAGCCATCTGTGTTTATTCTTTGGAGAAATGTCTGTTTAGGTCTTTGGCCCATTTTTTGATTGGGTCGTTTGTTTTTCTGGTATTGAGTTGTATGAGCTGCTTGTATATTTTGGCAATTAATCCTTTGACAGTTATTTCATTTGCTATTATTTTCTCCCATTTGGAGGGCTGTCTTTTCACCTTGCTTATAGTTTTCTTTGCTGTTCAAAAGCTTTTAAGTTTAATCAGATCCCACATATTTACTTTTGTTTTTATTTCCATTACTCTAGGAAGTTGGTCATAGAGGATCTTGCTTTGATTTACATCATGGAGTGTTCTGTCTAAGTTTTCCTCTAAGAGCTTTATAGTTTATGGTCTTACATTTAAGTCTTTAATTCATTTTGAGTTTATCTTTGTGTATGGTGTTAGGAAGTGTTCTAATCTCATTCTTTTACATGAAGCTGTCCAGTTTTCCCAGAACCATTTATTTAAGAGGCTTTCTTTGCCCCTTTGTATATTCTTTCCTCCTTTGTCAAAAATAAGGTACCCATAGGTGCATGGGTTTATTTCTAGGCTTTCTATCTTGTTCTGTTGGTCTATATTTCTGTTTTTCTGCCAGTACCATACTGTCTTGGTGACTGTAGCTTTGTAGTATTATCTGAATTCAGGAAGGTTGATTCCTCCAGCTCCATTCTTCTTTCTCAAGACTGCTTTGGCTGTTCAGGGTCTTTTGTGTTTCCATATGTGTTGTGAAATTTTTTGTTCTAGTTCTGTGAAAAATGCCATTGGTAACTTAATAGGGATCACACTGAATCTGTAGATTGTGTTTGGTAGTACAGTCATTTTCACAATATTTATTATTCCTACCCAGGAACATGGAATATCTCTTTATCTGTTTATGTAGTCTTTGATTTATTTCATTAATGTCTTATAATTTTCTGTGTACGGTTCTTTTGACTCCTTAGGTAAGTTTATTCCTAAATATTTCATTCTTTTTGTTGCAATAGTGAATGGGATTGATTCCTTAATTTCTCTCTCTGATTTTTCAGTGTTAGTGTATAGAAATGAGAATGATTTGTGTATATTGATTTTGTATCCTGAAACTTTGCTAAATTCAATGATTAGCTCTAGTAATTTTCTGATACTATCTTTAGGACTTTCTATGTATGTATCATGTCATCTGCAAACAGTGAGAGCCTTACTTCTTCTTTTCTGATCTGAATTCCTTTTATTTTTTTTCTTCTCTGATTGCTATAGTTAGGACTTCCAGAACTATGTTGATTTATGGTGGTGAAAGTGGACACCCTTGTCTTGTTCCTAATCTTAGGGGAATGCTTTCAGTTTTTCACCATTGAGAATAATGTTTGCTGTAGGCTTATCATATATGGCCTTTACTATGTTGAAGTAGGTTCCCTCTATGCCATTTTTAAAGAGTTTTAATCATAAATGGGTGTTGAATTTTGTCAAAGGCTTTTTCTGCATCTATTGAGATTATCATATGGTTTTTAATCTTTCAATTTGTTAACATGGTATCACATTGATTTATTTGCATATATTGAAGAATCCTTGCATCCCTGGAATAAACCCAACTTGATCATGGTGTATGAGCTTTTTAATGTGTTGTTGAATTCTGTTTGCTAAAATTTTGTTGAGGACTTTTGCATCTATGTTCATCAGTGCTATTGGCCTATAGTTTTCTTTTTCTGAGTTGTCTTTGTCTGGTTTTGGTATCAGGGTGATGGTGGCCTCATAGAATGAGTTTGGAAGTGTTCCTTCCTCTAAAATTTTTTGAGAGAGTTTCAAAAGAATAGGCATTAACTCTTCTCTAAATGTTTGATAGAATTCTATGAAGCCATCTGGTCCAGGCTTTTGTTTTTTGGGAGATTTTTTATCACAGCTTCAATTTCAGTGCTTGTAAGTGAGTTGTTCATAATTTCTATTTCTTTCTGGTTCAGTCTTGGAAGATTAAACTTTTCTAAGAAACTGTCCATTTCATCCAAGTTATCCATTTTATTGCTATATTGTTGTTCATGCTGCTGCTGCTGCTGCTGCTGCTAAGTCACTTCAGTCGTGTTCAACTCTGTGTGACCCCACAGACGGCAGCCCACCAGGCTCCCCAATAGTCTCTTATAATCCTTTGTGTTTCTGCATTGTCTGTTGTAACCTCTCCTTTTTCATTTCTAATTTTGCTGAATTGATTCTTCTCTCTTTTTTCCTTGATGAATCTGGCTAAAGGCTTGTCAATTTTGTTTATCTTCTCAAAGAACCAGCTTTTAGTGTTATTAATTTTTATTATTGCTTCTTTCATTTCTTTTTCATTTATTTCTGCTAAGATCTTTATGATTTCTTTCTTTCTACTCATTTTGTGTGTTTTTTGATGTTGTTGTTCTTTTTCCAGTTGTTTTAGGTATAAAGTTAGGTTGTCTTTGCAGTGTTTTTCTTGTTTCTTGAGGTAGGATTATATTGCTATAAACTTCCCTCTTAGAACTGCATCCCACAGGTTTTGAGTTCTCATGTTTTCATTGTCATTTGTTTCTAGAAAAATTTTTTTATATCACTTTTGGTTTCTTCAGTAAGCTGTTGGTTATTTAGAAAAGTGAAAGTGAAGTTGCTCAGTTGTGTCTGACTCTTTGCAACCCTATGGACTGTAGCCTACCAGGCTCCTCCATCCATGTGACTTTCCAGGCAAGACTACTAGAGTGGTTTGCCATTTCCTTCTCCAGAGGATCATCCCCATCCGAGGATCAAACCCAGGTCTCCTGCATTGTAGGCAGACGCTTTACCATCTGAGCCACCATGGAAGTGGTTATTTAGAAATGTGTTGTTTAATCTCCATTTGTCTGTGTTTCTAACAGTTTTTTTTTCTTCTTCTTATAATTGATATCTAGTCTTATAGCATTGTGGTCAGAGAAGATGCTTGATATGGTTTCAATTTTCTTAAATTTCCTGAGGTTTGATTTGTGACCCAGGTGTGGCCTATCCTGGAGAATGTTCCATGTGCACTTGAGAAGAAAGTGTATTCATCTGCATTTGGATGGAATGTCCTGAAGATATCAATGAGGTCAATTTCATCTAATGTATCATTTAAGATGTGTTTCCTTGTTAGTTTTCTGTTTTGATGATCTGTCCATTGGTATGAGTGGGATGTTAAAGTTTCCTACTATTATTGTGTTACTGTCAGTTTCTCCTTTTATGTCTGTTAGTTAGTGTTTGTCTTATGTACTGAGGTGCTCCTGTGTTGGGTACATAGATATTTAAAATTGTTATGTCTTCCTCTTGGACTGATCCCTTGATCATTATGCAGTGTCCTTCCTTATCTCTTGTAATCATCTTTATTTTAAGGTCTATTTTGTCTGATATGAGGATTGCTACTCCAGGTTTCTTCTGCTTCCCATTTGCATAGAATATATTTTTCCATCCTTTTATTTTCAGTCTATATGGATCTTGAGGTCTGAAGTGGGTTCCTGTAGACAGCATATACATGGGTCTTGTTTTTGTATCCATTCAACCAGTCTGTGTCTTTTGGTTGGAGCATTTAATCTATTTGCATTTGAAGTAATTATTGATATAGATGTTCCTATTGCCATTTTTTTAATTGTTTGGGGTTGATTCTAGAGATGTTTTTTCTTTTCTTGTATTTCTTGACTAAATAAGTCCCTTTAACATTTGTTGTAAAGCTGATTTGGTGGTGATGAATTCTCTTAACTTTTGCTTGTCTGAAAAACTTTTTTTCTCCATCGATTTTGAAGGAGATCCTTGCCAGGTACAGTAATCTTGGTTGTAGATTTTTCCCTTTCAGTAAGTTAAGTATATCCTGCCATTCCTTTCTGGCTTGGAGAATTTCTGCTGAAAGATCAGCTCTTAAGCATATGGGGTTTCCCTTGTTTGTTGCCTGTTGCTTCTCCCTTGCTGCTTTTAACATTCTTTCTTTGTGTTTAGTCTTTGTTAGTTTGATTAGTATGTGTCTTGGTGTGTTTCTCCTTGGGTTTATCCTGTATGGGACTCTTTGTGCCTCTTGCACTTGACTGACTATTTCCTTTTCCATGTTGGGGAACTTTTCAACAGTAATCTCTTCAAAAATTTTCTCATACCATTTCTTTTTCTCTTCTTCTTCTGGGACCCCTATACTTGGAATGTTGGTGTGTTTTATATTATCCCAGAGGTCTCTGAGACTATCCTCAGTTCTTTCATCCTTTTTATTCTGCTCTTCAGAAGTTATTTCCACCATTTTATCTTCCAGCTCACTAATTCATTCTTCTGCTTCAGACAGTCTGCTATTGATTCCTTCTAGAGTATTTTTAATTTCACTAATTGTGTTGTTTGTCTCTGTGTGTTTATTCTCTGATTCTTCTAGGTCTTTGTTAATTGAGTCTTGCATTTTCTCCATTTTGTTTTCAAGGTTTTTGATCACCTTTACTCTCATTATTCTGAATTCTTTTTCAGGTAATTTGCCTATTTCCTCTTTAATTATTTGGATTTCTATGTTTCTAGTTTGTTCCTTCATTTGTGTAGTATTTCTCTGCCTTTTCCTTTTTGTTTTCTTTTTTTTTTTTAGCTAATTGTGTTTGAGGTCTTCTTTTCCCAGGCTTCAAGGCTGAATTCTTTCTTCCTTTCAGTTTCTGTCCTCTTACGGTTGGTCCAGTGGTTTGTGTAAGCTTCATGTAGGGTGAGATTTATGCTGAGTTTTTGTTTGTTTTTCTTCTGATGGGCAAGGCTGAGTGAGGTGGTAATCCTGTCTGCTGATGATTGGGTTTGTATTTTTGTTTTGTTTGTTGTTTAAATGAGGCATCCTGCACAGGGTGCTACTAGTGATTGGGTGATGCCCGGGTCTTGTATTCAAGTGGCTTCCTTTGTGTGAGTTATCACTATTTAATACTCCCTGGTGATCGCAGCCATGAAATTAAAAGACACTTACTCCTTGGAAGAAAAGTTATGACCAACCTAGATAGCATATTCAAAAGCAGAGACATTACTTTGCCGACTAAGGTCTGTCTAGTCAAGGCTATGGTTTTTCCAGTGCTCATGTATGGATGTGAGAGCTGGACTGTGAAGAAGGCTGAGCGCTGAAGAACTGATGCTTTTGAACTGTGGTGTTGGAGAAGACTGTTGAGAGTCCCTTGGACTGCAAGGAGATTCAACCAATCCATTCTGAAGGAGATCAGCCCTGGGATTTCTTTGGAATGAATGATGCTGAAGCTGAAACTCCAGTCCTTTGGCCACCTCATGTGAAGAGTTGACTCATTGGAAAAGACTCTGATGCTGGGAGGGGTTGGGGGCAGGAGGAGAAGGGGATGACAGAGGATGAGATGGCTGGATGGCATCACTGACTCGATGGACATGAGTCTGAGTGAACTCTGGGAGTTGGTGATGGACAGAGAGGCCTGGCGTGCTGCGATTCATGGGGTTGCAAAGAGTGGGACACGACTGAGTGACTGAACTGAACTGAACTGAACTGAGGTTTAGTTCTCTGGTAGTCTAGAGTCTTGGAGTCAGTGCTCCCACTCCAAAGGCTCAGGGCTTGATATACAGAGTTGCTTGTGAATGTCCAGAGGTCTCCGGCAGAGGCGTGATCAGCGGTGGCCTGCTCCATGGTTGGGGGCACTCAGCGCAGCAGTGCGTGCATCTGTATTAACTTTAGATGACTGGGATACATATTTTATCTTACAACATTTGATGGTAACAAGTTCTAAGCACCATTTATCATAAAAAGTGGATGATAGTAGGGTAGTATCTAGATGCAGAAGGGCAAATATAAATAATGGAACTGAAGAATCTATAATAAGTTACTTCAAGTGGTGACTCTGGAGGAAGTCAGTTCTCTCACAGACACACCAAATCTATAGATATGTGTGAAATACATCCTCTGCCCCAGAGCCCAGCATGGAAGAGCATGGAGGGAGAAATGCCCAGGCATCCTGTAAAGGCACTTACTTGCTCACTTTGGAGTGTCAGCCTTCCATCCAATTTTTAAATTGTGTTGTTTTACAGATGCAGTTTATTGCATTTGAAAGTATATTTACTTTTATTATGATAGGGCATATATTTTCCTGAATAAAACATTTTTGTTAAAAATTCACATATATTAAATCCAAGTTCAGTTCAGTTCAGTCACTCAGACATCTCAGACTCTTTGCAACCCCATGAGAGAATAATGCAATAAACTCTTATGCACATGTCACTAGCTTTGGCACTTACAAATTTATGGCCAATTTTATTTCATCTACAGCATTGCCTACTTTATCTCCTACTTGAATTATTTTGAAGAAAATCCCAAACTATATGTTATTTCACTTGTAAATATTATATTATCTATTCTTAAAGGCAAAGGACTGCTGTTTTAAAATATAACTATGATATAATTAGCATACCTAGGGAATCACTTTAAATCCTTAGCATCATCATATATTCAGTAATTATAACATTTTTTGATTGTCTTATGGAGTTTTATTTCTTTTCAAATCATTATCTAAGTTCACACTTTTTAATTAGTTGATATGTCTCTCAACTCTCTCTATTCTATAAAAGTCTGCAAATTAAAAAAATTTTTTTATCTAGTTGTATATTCTTTCCTTGATAAGTTTAATGGTAACACACTGTGCATACTTTTTTCCACCTTTCCCCCTCTAATATAGTATCTCAGAGATCATTACTCTGAGATATTTATATATATATATATATATATATATAATATAAATAATATATAGAGTCCTTATTTCTATGGACATATTCTATCATCTGTTATCACAGTTTATACAGTCACTACCCTATGGATATTCTCAGTCTTGCTATTAAATAATGATGCAAAGAATAGCCTCTGCATACATCTTCTTTATGTTTTTGCCAATGTACTTTCAGATATTTTCTAGAGGTAAGATTGTGGCATTAAGGTGTAAATGCATATGCAGTTTTCCTAGATTCTACCACATTTCTCTCAGTAAGGGTTGTAGTCGGAGAAGGCAATGGCACCCCACTCCAGTACTCTTGCCTGGAAAGTCCCATGGACAGAGGAGCCTGGTAGGCTGCAGTCCATGGGGTCACTAAGAGTTGGCACGACTGAGCGACTTCACTTTCGCTTTTCACTTTCATACATTGGAGAAGGCAATGGCAACCCACTCCAGTGTTCTTGCCTGGAGAATCCCAGAGACAGAGAAGCCTAGTGGGCTGCCGTCTATGGGGTCACACAGAGTCGGACACTACTGAAGCGACTTAGCAGCAGCAAGGGTTGTAGTATTTTTCATCCTCACCAACAGTTATAAAAGGCCTGTTTTACATAGCATTACCAAAAGAAGATATTGTCAAACATGAAATTTTGGTAATCTTACAGGTTACAAAATGTATGTAGTATTGTTTTAATTTTCAATTTTATTATGGATAAAATAGAGCATATTTTCATATGCTTTAGAGTCATTTGCAGCTCCTCTAAGTTGTTGATTCTAATCTTAGTTCATTTTCATATATGACTATTTTAGTTTCTAATATGCAAATATTTTCCCATTTTCTCACTTGTATTTTTACTTTTATTATGGTGATTTTATTTGTTTGTCATAAAAATGTTATTGTTATTGTTGTTGCAGTTGTTGTGATGATGGTGATGATGGTGATTATATCATGATTTTGTCACATTCATGAATTTATTCCCATGTAGTTTCTGGATTTTTAGTTGCAGCTATTAAAGTTTTTCCTACTCCCAAGTTATAAAGAAATCCATTCATATTTCGTTTTATTATGTGTATGATTGCATTTTTTAAAAATGTCTAATCAATTTGGTTTTCTCTGCTCCACAGTACAAAAATGTTTTATTTTTCCTATTGCTATCCTGTTATTGCATAGTTTTAAAACGTCTATCTTTTTTTCACTTTTAAGTTGTCATGAACGTATTCTTACTCTTATCAAGATTATCGAGTATGTCATATCAAGATTATCTATTATGTTCCATATATCTATATGAATAGTCATTTACCACTATTATACCTTTGGGATTTAGAGGCGTTATAACATGTTTTAATATATACTAGTTTCCCCTCATTGCGCCTCTGTTCCAATTTTTTTTCCCTACTAATTCATAGTTTTAGTTCTTCTGGCTTCAGGCAGAGTAGAGTTAGGTTAAGGATGTGTGTGCCAAGGAAAATACCTAAGCAATAACAAAAATCAGCAAAAGTAAAAACTGGTAATATTTTAATTAATAGTTGCTTTATAGTTTATTTATATTTGCAGCTAATGCAGTCTTTATGTGTAGTAAATAAAAAGTAAATAAAACAATAAAAAGTAAATAAAAAGTGTTTTATTGTTATTTTTGTAAATAAATAATGTATTTGTCTTTCACCGTCATTTCTTCTATTGATAATTCTCCAGTTATGTTGATTATCTAGAGTTCATTCTCTAGCAAATTCCTCGGGAAGAACTCATAGGAATAATATTTCCTGGGTGCTTCCATGTCCCTAAAATTTTATTTGTTTTCTTTATCTATGAGGTCACTTTCATTTGTATAAATTTGTAAAGTCACAGTTGTATCCTCAAGTTTGCTAAATATGTTACTCCATTAAATGTGGAAAAAGTCTTGTGATAAAGTCTTCTTACGATTTAATTATCACTCTCTTACATGTAACTTAACCTTATTGTGTAGAGTCTCAAATACTTCTTTTCTTCTCTCATTAATATCTAATGGTTTACTAGAAAAATATTTCAGATTCAGCTACTCTGTATTTGTCTTCCAGAAACCTAGAAACCTTTTCTAACTGTGTGGCTTCAAAACTGCTTTTATCTTGGAAATATTTTCTTGAGTGTGACTTTTCAGTATTCTGCTCTACTGCTTTTATGTGGTTTTGCTGAAATTTTTATAGTATGATTTAAACCCATTGCCCCTTTTCTGCCTGTCTTCAATATCAATTTTTCTTTCTTTATTTCTGTTTTTTAGTCTTTATAAGAGTTAAATATTAGAAATAATTATGAACATGTAGGAAATTTTCTTCCTAATCCATTTGAGAATAATTTGCTGGCCTGATGTTTCATCATCTCCAAATACTTTAAGGTATATTTGCTAAGAGCATCCCCCAACATTATCACAATAAAAATAACTAAATCCAGAAGTTAACATCAACATACATAATACTGAGATTTCCTTTCAATTTTTAGTGATTATCTCAATAATATGTTTATAGCAGAAAGAGTGGGTTGTCACGTTCTTTTAGTCTCCCTCAATCTCAAAATTCTTAAATCTTCTCAAGACCATTTTGAAGATTAAAGGTTGGTAATTTTGAGAATTATCCTAAAATTGGATTTCCTGATGTCTGCCTGTGATAAGATTTGGGTGCCAATTCAAGCTAATTTCTGTGTGTGTGTGTGTGTGTGTGTGTGTGTGTGTGTGTGTAACATACCCTCAGTAATCTTTGAGCATGTTTTTGCTTTCTGTCACAACCAAATATTTCCAAGTTCATCTTATATTTTAACTTCTATCAAATTCAAAAATGAGTTGTTTCTCTAAGGAGCTCTTATAAGGTAAAATGGTATGTAGAAGTCAGTATCTGAGTACTCAGTGTGCTCATTGCTACTGAGGTATCATCCTCCTAAGTTCTTTCACTCTTTTAGTAAACATAACTAAGAAGTGTATCCGTGTATAGGTGTGCCTGTGTGTACAGTTATATCAGTATTTATGTAACTATACACACACACACACGCATGCACACTTCTTGTATCTAAACATATAAAGAAAAACATGATTACACTAACACCTTCAATTTTCATTTATCCTCATCTTGTTCATTATAGTTTTCTCATTCTCTGCTTTTGTAACGCACATGTCTGACAGGAGACACCAGCCTTAATCTATGTTTAATGCGTAGGTTTTCCTACAATCGGACTGTATATAATGAATCCATTTCTGCTGCCACTCCCTCCTCATCACTCCTGGCTTGGACAGCTTCTCCCTGGGCTAGCTCTGGCTTGCTGTAGGTGGCCCTTCTCCTCCATGTCCCCTGCTCACCTTTCAGTTCCACTCCCTAGGCGGGACTCTTCACCAATATGACAGACACTATGTGTTTAATAGTGCTCTTTTTATGCATAACAAATGTACAATACCTCTTAAGAAATGAAAAACCACTTCTTTCTCCCATCCATTTTTTTATGCCTAAATTGTTAAAGGCATGAGTTCTTTTTTTTTTGTAAATTAATTAATTTATTTTAATGGGAGGCTAATTACCTTACAATATTGAAGTGATTTTGCCATACATTGGTGTATATCAGCAATGGGTGTACATGTGTCCCCCATCCTGAAACCCCCTCCTCCCTCCCTCCCCATCCCATCCCTCAGGGTTGTCCCAGTGCACCAGCCCTGAGCGCCCTGTCTCATGCATCGAACCTGGACTGGCAATCTATTTCACATATGGTAATATACATGTTTCAATGCTATTCTCTCAAATCATCACACCCTTGTCTTCTCCCACAGAGTCCAAAAGTCTGTTCTATACATCTGTGTCCCTTTTGCTGTCTCACATGTAGGGTCATCGTTACCATCTTTCTAAATTCCATATATATGAGTTAATATACTGTATTGGTGTTTTTCTTTCTGCCTTACTTCACTGTATACAGTTTCATCTACCTCATTAGAACTGATTCAAATGCATTCTTTTTAATAGCTGAGTAATATTCCATTGTGTAAATGTGCCACAGCTTCCTTATCCATTTGTCTGTCTATGGACATCTAGGTTGCTTCCAGGTCCTAGCTATTGTAAATAATGCTGCAATGAACATTGGGGTACATGTGTCTCTTTCAATTCTGGTTTCCTTGGTGTGTATGCCCAGCAGTGGGATTGCTGGGTCATAAGCAGTTCTATTTCCAGTTTTTTAAGGAATCTCCACACTATTCTCCATAGTGGCTGTACTAGTTTGCATTCCCACTAACAGTGTAAGAGGATTCCCTTTTCTTTGCACCCTCTCCAGCATTTATTTGTAGACTTTTTGATAGCAGCCATTCTGACTGGCGTGAGATGGTACCTGATTGTGGTTTTGATTTACATTTCTTTGATAATGAGTGATGTTAAGCACCTTTTCATGTGTTTGTTAGCCATCTGTATGCCTTTTTTGAAGAAATGTCTGTTTAGTTTTTGGCTCAGTTTTTGATTGGTCATTTATTTTTCTGGAATTGAGCTGCATGAGCTGCTTGTATATTATTGAGATTAATTCTTTGTCCATTGCTTCATTTGCTATTATTTTCTTCCATTCTGAAGGCTGTCTTTTCACCTTGCTTATAATTTCCTTCATTGTGCAAAAGCTTTTAAGTTTAATTAGATCCTATTTGTTTATTTTTGCTTTTTTTTCCATTAGTCTAGGAGGTGGGTCATAGAGGATCCTGGTGTGTTTTTTGTCAGAGAGTGTTTTGAAAGGCATGAATTCTTAACTTGCAGTCATATAGAATGTACTTAGAGTTATAGGTCTTATATTCAAGCAGACTGAATTCAGATGCAGGTTCTGATATGCAAATTAGCTGCATGAGCTTGGATAAATTCATATTTCTCTCCATGCATCATATGTTAGATGAGAATTAGGACAGTAAACAAAGAAGTTATCATATATGCAAAGTGCTTATGAGAATGTATAGTGAAAGTGAAAGTTGCCCAGTTGTGTCTCTTTGCGACACATTTTATTATATACTCTATAAAATGATTAGCAACAAAAATTATTATACCTTCATTTATTGAAAATTCTCTTTGTATACCTATAAATTCATAATGTACCAAGTCCCCTATGTCTCTATCAGTTACTGTCGGCTTCACTAGCTTGTTCCAACAGGCAGATTTTCATAAATATTTATAGATGCATCTGGTATATATCTGTGGGACAAAAGGGATTTTTTTATCACTTGGTGCAGACAAATGTCTCTTTTCATCTGTCACACAACAAATATTTTAAATCATGCTTATTTTATAAGAGTCTCAAGTCCCTGGCTTCAAAATTCTTTTTGTTTGTAAATTACAACATGTATTAGGGAATGTTTAAGTATTATAAAGTGCAGTTGAAAGTTTTCTCCTATCTATGCCCTTTCTCTAGTCCCTCTAGTGACCAGTAAATTATACCTTTTTGTTATTCCAAATAACAAAATTACTACAAACACTTTGGAAATCACTGTTTCATTTCATATTTAGGCATACTCCATTTATTGCATTTACTTTAAACCATTTTGCAGATATTGCATTTTCTTACAAATTGAAAGTTTCTGGCATTTGCTCATTTCATGTTTCTGTATCACATTTGGGCTTCTCTGATAGCTCAGTTGGTAAAGAGTCTGCCTGCAATGCAGAAGACCCTGGTTTGAATCCTGGGTTGGGAAGTTCCACTAGAGAAGGGATAGGCTACCCACACCAGTATTCTTGGGCTTTCCTTGTGTTTCAGCTGGTAAGGAATCTGCCTGCAATGAAGGAGACCTGGGTTTAATCCTTGGGTTGGGAAGTACCCCTGGAGAAGGGAAAGGCTACCCACTCCAGTATTCTGGCCTGGAGAATTCCTACAGTCCATGTGGTTGTAAAGAGTCGGACACAACTGAGTGACTTTCACTTTCACATCACATTTTGGAAATCCTCATAATATTTCTTTTTAAATCATTATTATTATTATATTGATATTTGTTATGATGATCTGTGATCAGTGATTTTGATATTACTATTATAATTGTTTTGGGACACCACAAACTGTGCCAATATGAGACAGTGGACTTAGTGGATAAATATGGTGTGTTTTCTGACTGCTCCACTGATTGGCATTCCTTTGTCTCTTTTCTCCTTGTCCATCTTATTCCCTAAGACACAACAATGTTAATTACCCTAGTAGTAGTAGTGTCTAAATATGCATATGAACAAATGGCATCTCTCTCATTTTAAATCAAAAGCTAGAAATGATTAAGCTTAGTGAGGAATACATGTAGAAAGCCAAAATAGGCTGAAAGCTAGGCCTCTTGTGCCAAAGTTATCCAAGTTCTGAATGCAAGGGAAAAGTTTTTAAAGGAAATTAAAAGTGCTGCTCTAGTGAATCACTAGTGATAATAAGTGAAACAGCTTTATTTTTGATATGCAGAAAGTTTTAGTGGTCTGGATAGAAGATCAAACCGGCCACAATATTCCTGTAAGCCAAAACCTAATCCAGAGCAAGTTCCTAATTCTCTTCATTATGAGTGTATCCATGTGCATGTCTACAATACTTTACTTATTACTTATTAAAATATTTACAATATATTACTTAACAGTAAAATTGAAAGCCTTGAATTCTTATTCCATAAAAATTGACTCTCTTCTGTGGTTTCAAGCATAAAATTGAATAAGGTTTACCTTCACTGTGTGTAAAAAGAGTTACTGTATAGAACTGATAGAGGTTTGCTTCTAGGTTACTTTGAATATTTGTTTAAAAAATGACAATGAAAATAATAGCAAAACTCTGATATTTACTCCATTATAAAAAAGTTTCAGTTGTAAAATCTAAATATTTAGATTAGTCATTATTCATGTAAGAATAGGACTCTCATCATTAACATTCCTGATGTATAAAATGATGGTGCCGATGCATGAATCCAGGGACAGGTTCTCTCTGTTTTTAACAGCAAACACTATTTGGAAATGCTAAAATAAATAATACGTGACAGAATATGGTTTTTTTGAATCCTTAAAATATGCAATTTCCCTTTACAAAAGAGCACTTTTTATATACAAGTGAAAAGTGCTTTAAAAATTGCTACATAAGAATGTAGGTCCATTCCTAAAGAAAACAAAAATAAATAAAGATCGTTTGTCAAAAGGAGTATCTTTTGTACCCTCATATAGATTTCTGTGTTTAAGCTACTACCAATTGTTACAGAATTTTGACAGTGTTTTTAAGCTTTAGGTTTGGTATGCTACATTTAAGGTAACATAGTCAAATTGTTGAAATAGCAAACTAAAAGAATAACTAAGTTTCAGTATTTAGGAAAAAACTATGTGAAGCTAAACAGCTATCTTATTTTTTGGAAAAAAAAAAGTGAAAATGCATATTTTAGAAACCCCATTAAAAAGTTGTAAAATTTCATATAAAAAGTTGATATTCAAATTTCATAATAATTAAAAATATGATCTAATAGGGTGGTAGTTAAAAGCCTGATGAAGTCAAAGAATGATTTTAATTTTTGTTTTATCAAACTTAATTTTATAATTTATAGGCAGAATATGTAGAAAAAGAAATCTGCTGCTGCTAAGTCACTTCAGTCGTGTCTGACTCTGTGCAACCACATAGATGGCAGCCCACCAGGCTCCCCCGACCCTGGGAGTCTCCAGGCAAGAACACTGGAGTGAGTTGCCATTTCCTTCTCCAATGCATGAAAGTGAAAAGTGAAAAGGAAGTCGCTCAGTCGTGTCCGACCCCTAGCATGGACTGCAGCCCACCAGGCTCTTCCATCCATGGGACTTTCCAGGCAGGAGTACTGGAGTGGGGGTGCCACTGCCTTCTCCAAAACAAATCTAAGTGCTTTTAATTATAGAAGGGTATACCTTATTGCGGAGAAGGCAATGGCACCCCACTCCAGTACTCTTGCCTGGCAAATCCCATGGACGGAGGAGCCTGGCAGGCTACAGTCCTTGGGGTCGCTAGGAGTCGGACACGACTGAGCAACTTCACTTTCACTTTTCACTTTCATGCATTGGAGAAGGAAATGGCAACCCACTCCAGTGTTCTTGCCTGGAGAATCCCAGGGACGGGGGAGCCTGGTGGGTTGCAGTCCATGAGGTCGCTAGGAGTCAGACATGACTGAAGCAACTCAACAGCTGCAGCAGCATACCTTATTGAGCCCTCTATTTCAGGAATATTTCAAATAAATGAAAAAAAAAAAAACCTGAAGATTACAAGGAATATGTAACAAAACTGTGGCTTGACCAAAAACATATTACCACTGAAGTAAATTATTATTCAAAAAATGTAAAAACTGCCTAAACAACAAGTGAAATGGGTGATTTAAAATGAAAAGTTTATCCTCAAATATGTCAATTTTCTGTTCATTGAAACTGTCTGAAAAAGTGGGATTCCCTATGACAGCACAGCTCTTCTGAATTAATCATTCAGTCACTTGTTCATTCATCCTCAGTACATCAGTTAAGTACCAAACACTGATGTTTAAAATAAGGAGCTCACACAGCTTCTGCATACACAGAGATTACAACAGAGCATGAAAGTACGAGGGAGGATAGTAACATCTTTTTAGAAGAGATGAGAAGCCAATAGTAGCAAGATAGCAAAATGGTGAAGAACCCATGCTAAAGTTAGGCTGCTTGTGTTGAAATCGTTATTCATCCATTTACCAGCTGGGTGATCTTGAGTAGGCTACTTGTTTATTTGGACTTAGTGTCTTCATCCATAAAAATGGAGGTTAGAATGGTATCTACCTCACAAGGCTTTCATAAGCATTAAGTTATAATTTGTGAAGCACCTTACTGGTGCCTAACACATACTCAACCTAATGCAAGTATTTTGCTGCTCTAGGAAAAAAATAAACATGTGATGTCTTGAAAATCAGGGTATGTGTTCCAGTATAATACTTGGCAATTCAAAAATGATTTCAACCTAATGAATCTATTGTTTCTCATTGTTTTAAGTTTTAACAAAATATATGAACCCTTGAAATTGGTAGAGAGAGTTCATGCTTTCATTCAATAAATATTTCTTGAACACTGATTATATGATACAACAGTGCAGTGCACCAGTGTGCAAAGTCACTTCAGACACATCCAGCTCTTTGCGACCCTATGGAATATAGCCTACCAGGTTCCTCTGTCCATGGGATTCTCCAGACAATAACACTAGAATGGGTTGCCATTTCCTTCAGGGGATCTTCCTGACCCTGGGATTGAACCGTGCCTCTTAAGTCTCCTGCACTGGCAGGCGGGTTCTTTACCGTTAGTGCCACCTGGGAAGCCAGTACATCAGAGATAGGAACTAAATTAGAAATAACCTCACTATGGAGGAAGTCACATTCTAATGGGGAGGACTAAATATATAAATCAAAGGAAGAGGAAAGTTTATGAAATGAAGGCTTTTTTTTTTTTAAGAGAAGATTGGTGGACAGAGTAATATCATTTGTCATAATCCTTTCAGAACCACTGAAATTAAATTATAGAAGAAAAAGTAAAAGAGAGAGAGAGAGATTAATAAAAGTTAAGATTTACAACACATTTGATTCAGGAATAGCCAGGCTATTCAGTTCAATTCAGTTCAGTCACTCAGTCATGTCCAACTCTTTGTGACCCCATGGACTGCAGCACGCCAGGATTCCCTACCCATCACCAACTTCCAGAGCTTACTGAAACTCATGTGCATCGAGTCAGTGATGCCGTCCAACCATCTCATCCTCTATCATCCCCTTCTCCTCCCGTTTTCAATCTTTCCCAGCATCAGAGTCTCTTCTAGTGTCAGTTCTTTGCATCAGGTGGCCGAAGTATGGAGTTTCAGCTTCAGCATCAGTCCTTCCAATGGATATTCAGGACTGATCTCCTTTAGGATGGACCGGTTGGATCTCCTTGCAGTCCAAGGGACTCTCAAGAGTCTTCTCCAACACCACAGTTCAAAAGCATCAATTCTTCAGTTTTCAGCTTTCTTTATAGTCCAACTCTCACATCCATACATGACCACTGGAAAAACCTTAGCTTTGACTAGATAGACCTTTGTTGGCAAAGTAATGTCTCTGCTTTTTAATATGCTATCTAGGTTGATCATAGCTTTTCTTCCAAGGAGCAAATTAAATTTACATATAAAGTCAGTGATGTCCCAGCAATGCCAAAAGGTATATCCTTTTGGAGAGACATTTGGTCAATACTGTTTAAATGTGTAAACGTGTAGAAGCTCTTCTAAACATGAGCTCATATGTTGGGGGAAAAAATGAGAGAAAAAACTGCCTTGAACTTTAGTCTACATGGAAAAGAGAACATCTAGGTTTGCATTCCCTATATTAAATTAAAACATTAGCAAACTGAATAAAGTAACCTATGCTGAAAACTACTTTATATGGGGTAGGATAGATCCCAGAAAGACAAATACAATATAGTAGCATAAAATGTATTAAAGTAACTTGGAAGTTTAATAAATTAAGAAAAGAACCATATAATTTTCTAAGCAAATGGAGAAAAATATAATAAAATTCAAGATCAACTTCCTGATAGAAGCCCTTAACAAACTAAAAATTTTAAAAAATACTTGTCTTATTTAAAAAAAATCTGCTATAGCCTTATAAGAAATACCATTATTTGAAACCTTTAAGCAATACCTTTTAAAATCATGACAAAACAACAATGCCTCCTATTACCACTTCTAGTAAACATTGTTCTGGAAGTCCTCATCAAAAAAAATAAGTCTTGTGGCTTAATCAGTAAAAAACCCAGCTGCCAACTCAGGAAACAAGGATTTGATCCCTGAGTCTGGAAAATTTCCTGAAGAAGGAAATGGTAACCCTCTCCAGTATTCCTGTCTGGAGAATCCCAAGGACAGAGGAACCTGGTGGTCTACAGTCCATGGGGTTGCAAGAAAGGGACACGGCTTAGCAACTAAACCACCATCACCATGATATAAATAAAAAGCTATAAGAAAGAATTAAAGAGAAAAACAATGTCATTCTTGACAGTTATTTTAACTATGAATGTTGACACATAGAAAATGAAAGATCATGTAGAAATTATCTGAATTAATACAAGGAGTTAGCAAAGCTGCTATTAAATATCAAGGTATAAAAATCAAATTTCCTCCATAACCTTGAAGAACAATTAGGGGATGAATATTTAGCAACAAAAGTCAAGTTGCCTAGGAAGGTCATAAATATTAATATAATGTGTAAAAACAAATTGTTTTGTGGAGAAAAATATAAAATATAGGGAAGGAATTAAGTTCTGAATAAGTTAATAAATCATCCTGCCTTATGAATGATAAGAATGCTAATTTCCTCAATCTATCAATTAAAATAAAAATGTGAATCAGGCTTTTTTCCTAAAGCTAATTTTGAACATCATATGAAGAGTGAAGAAGCAAATAGAACTGAGGCACTTTGTTTCGAAGTGACTGGAAAACAACAACGTTGAATGTATGAGAGATGATCCTACAATACCAAAGTTAAAAGTAATGTTTGAGACTATTAGCCAGTTGTCTTAGAGCACCAGTTGCTGCTTTGTTTTTTCCTCTGTCACACAGTGAGAAAATCCTGGTCAAAATATTTGCAACTTACAAAAAAAATTGCAGCTTATAAAGGCTTATTTTAGATAATATGATGTTTTTTTGGAAAATGTGCCTGATAAGTCTACTACTGGAAATTTTGAGAAATGTTTAAAGACACTGGTAAACATTTGAAATTTAAGTGGTCCCATTTCCCAGAATGACTTTATAGGAAAAGTTATTTGTTATGTTTTTCCATTCCTTTATACCTCTCTCTTCTTTCCAAATATTTGCAAATTTGAAATTTGACCAGGACATTGGGGGGAAAAAAGACTTAGGGCAGATTTCTATAGTCAAGTAAAGCCAAGGATAAAGGCAACATTCCAGATAAATCATAACTGTAAAAAAGGGCAATTTTATTTAATTACCTAGAACATTGCTTAAGCTTTATGCTTTTGAATATGGAGGAAGTCCTTTCTCCAACTTTTTTATGCTCTTCAGTATGGAGATAATCCCTTCTCTATCTTTTATATCCACTTAAAGAAGCAAATACAAAAATGAAATGTTATTTTTTGAAAGTCTAATGGAAAAAGTACAGTAAATCAAATAAACATCTAAATTTATTTTCTTAAAGTGAAATTTTGCTTGATGTATGTGAATATTAAAATATAATTTACATGAATTTGGTGTATTTTGTTTTCACAAGTTATTCTTATTAAAAATATTGAAAGTTATTCATATTGTAGGGCATTTAAATATATTTATTATTTTAATATTGTTTCATATATATTCTTACTTTAGGATTTGCTTCATAATCCAAAAGAGGTTTCATGGTATTAGATATGACACCATTATGGGACTCCAAAGCAAAGGAGACAGTGGCATTAACAGAAGAATTTGATATTAAAATCTTTTAAGAAAGCACACACAAAATAATGGTCAATATATTATTGAAAAAGCATGAATTTTGAACTGACAGTTTTGATGCAATTATTTGGCATACCTAACTAAACCAAAATTAATTTTGTGAAGACAGTGCCCATAAAATAAAAGCTAAACTTTCTTTTCCAGACTTCAAAAGCAATCTGAATTTTTTTTCAGTATTTTAGGGGTTTTTTCCCCAAGATTTTTATATTTAAATATTAGAACATTTTTGGTAAACATCCGTTATTGGTTTTATAATTAGTTTATTTCTAGTCTTGCATTTACAGATTTTTCTAATATATAAACAAGCCATTCCTTCTTATATACATGCACTGAATTATTTGGAAAAATCCATTAGATATCATCTCTGTATTGATTTTCTGTATAGCACAATAAAATATTGCTTTGGACAGAAATTTTTATGGGCATCATCACATTCCTCACCATTGTTATCACTTTGCTTATAAATCGACTCAGTTTCGAGATGAATATTAAAGATTTTTTAAACGATTTTGTAAAGATATCATATTTTAAAAAAATTTGCATCTATTTTCTGGTCTAAAGAAAAACAATAAGACCTGGGAGACAT